>NC_092862.1:72271719-72310460 GCF_032062135.1 Pyxicephalus adspersus | reverse complement strand
GGGAGGGCCACAACAGGAAGCCATGGATGCGGGAGCCACGGCGGTGGGGGGCCATCCCCAGAAGGTGAAAAGGCAACAACTGCCATAGGTGATGTAGCAAAACGGGAGGTATACGTGTGTTTCGAAAGGGCCTCTGAAGGCGCATTGGCAGCAGGAGAGGAAGGAGAAAATCTGGAAAGGTGAGCATGTGGATCTTTTTACATTGTTGCCGCTGGGGCGTTTTCAATTGGACAGGTTTACAGGTGAGTGGGGGAAGGAGGAGGAGTCAAAGCCGCACAGGTTGATCCCGCGGACGCTTGTTAATTGGTTGCAAGCATTGCGATTTTTGCAAGTGTGCTGGGGGAAAAGGAACTGGGGCACTGCTTGGGCCTGTTCTGGCATTTGGACACCATTGGGGAGGCATATAGGACATATGGGGGTGGCGTGGCTTAGATATGACGAGCAGTTTAGGCAGCGTAAGGCGTTTTGTCAGTGGATTCAGTCGGATCACAAGGAGATTAGCTTGTGGATGAAGCTGATGATGCCGGGGAGGAGCGGGGGCATCCAGCCCTTTCTGGGGGGGGGGGGGGCAGTGGTCCGTCACCTTTCTGGCCCTTGGCCTACCGTAAAGAAGGGGGTGTGTTGGCCATTTAATGAAGGCGACTACAAGTTCGGCCATGCTTGCCGCTTTGAGCGCGAATGTGCAAAATGTGGGGGCACGCATGGAGCGGCCCGCTGTTTTCGGGTGGGCAGTGGAAAGGGGGCGGACTTCGCTGTAAAGAGGGATGACGCCGGTGAGGGTAGGTCCAATGCGGCCTTTCCTAAGTAGGTATCCAGAACAGGCACCTGCTAAGTTGTTTGAGGAGAGCTGGAGTTGTGGGGGGGAGGGCTGGCGAATAAGCAGATAAGGCTTTGCTTTGACAATTTGGGAGTGGTTCAGGTGGTAAACGCTTATTCAGCCTCTTCACCGCCCGTGATTAGATTGCCGAGACAGTTGTTTTTTTGTTGCCTTCGCTGGAACATTGCGGTGTGTACTAGGATTGGGGAGCTGTCAGCCAGGCGAAATAGAAGCCGGGCGGTATTCAGGTGACTGACGTGGGGTGTGACAGAGAGCAAATTAGGATTAGTTTGGCAAGGTCTAAGACAGACCAGGGGGGAAAGGGGGTGGATATTGTTTAAAAGGGCTTGGGCGGGTTTGTCCGGTGGAGGTGATGAGAAAATTTTTGGCGATTAGGCCTGGGGGGTTGGGCCCTTGTTGGTGCACGCTAACGGTTTGGCATTGTCTAGATATCAGTTTGTGTTAGTTTTTAGATGATGGTTATGGGAGGAGGGTGTGGAGGCGAAAGATTTTTCGTCGCATTCTTTCAGAATAGGGGCAGCTACGGAGGCTGCTCGGTGGGGCCTGTGGTGTGAGGTCATTCAGCGCATTGGTCACTGGAAATCTCATTGCCTTTGGTTATATGTGCCGCCTCATATGCTGTGAAGGGCCGGGGGGAGGGGGGGTTCGTAATGGACAGTTGGTATCGTTGTTAATAATTTTGTTTCTCTGTTTTAAGTGGCCCCCAGTGTCTTGTTTGGATCCTTGGGCACTCCTTTGTGAGCCGGGGGGGGGGGGGGGCCAGACGAGCATAGGCGAGAATAGTGGGGCCTTCAAGGACCAGTAACCAGGGGGGTGTGTTTTTAGGAAAGGATGTTTTATTAATGTATTTGTTACTGTTATTTATTAATATTTTGTAGGTTGGTATTTATTTGTTGATTACTTGTTTATATTGTTACTTATGGTTCTTTGTATAGTTATTTATTAAAGAGTTAATATTTAATAGGGTTATTTGTTATTAAACGGCCCAAGGGGCAATTTAACCAAGTTGAGGTGTCAGTGTGTGTTTGGGGTAAAGGGGGTGTGGGTGGGGTGGGGCAAGGCATGATGGAACTCAGCCCTATCAGTCTTACTTTTGTAGCAAACACGTACTACCCTGACAATGCCTTTGTTTGTATTTCCTATCAGAATCACACAACCATAATAATTTAGGTATTATCTTGGATTGGCTTTTATTTCCTAGACAAATATACTGGTTCAGAAATAATACAGTGATTGGAAACTTTCTGGCTTTGTTTAATCTATGACACAGATCATTCTCTTTTTCTGGCCTTTCAGCTTGTGATTTGCTATAAAGCTAAAGTATTACAAACTAATCTCTAAAGGAGAAGAGATTAAAGTAGAACAATGTATATGTATATGTATGCATACCTATCCCCATTCTGTTGCAGGTGCTGATACTTCTTTTTCTTATCTTCCTCATTCCCATTTTGCTATTATGATTGGCTGGGCCAGAATGGCGTAACTCCAATGTGGATGCACAGCTCAGTGAATTGAGATAATAAAAATTTAATATAATCTTTCCTTTCCATTCTGATGCTCGGTTCAAGCTTTAGTACTGCACGTTTTCTTGACAATGTCTACATGCATTAATGCATTGCCATGTGATAGTCTAAGCTGATATTTGCATTTATAAGCAGTGGAATGTTAGCACCTATTAAAGCTAGCAGCAAGTATAGTTTTCCTGGAGAGGTTTTTTTTTTTAATTATGTGCATAAAAGTTGTAAGCCCCTAAGACAGGCAACTATAGTCAATCACTGTAACCGGCATCTTGTGTTATAATATCCGCCGGTTCCCATGACGCTCCCTGATTAACCTACCTGCAGCATCCCATATCTCTCTGCCTTGTCTAGCTTTCAAACCCAACACTCGGTCTTTGTCTCTGCCTGACAGAGTATGCAGCACCCCCTGGTCTTGCATGTCTCTGAGCAGTGTAGTTCACACTGACACAGCCCATAAAGGAGGAGCTCCTTAAAAAGGCAGAAGCCTGTCTCCACACCGAGGTCCCTCAAATTTTTCTTCTCAGGTAGGGTGACCCAAGGTCCTGCCTTAGTCACACCCAGCAACAAAGAGTTGGGTTGCCTTACTCGGGACACTGCAGGACGGTTTAGCAGTGAGCACTGTGGGAACTGACAGGTATAGTGACACAAACTGTCGGTGTCAGTGATTGGGATTGACTATAGTTCGCTGTCGCTGGACTCCACACCTCGGGTTACCCTGTGCAACCTGCCTGTCGAGATCCTGACAGAGAAACTTGCTTGTATATGTAGAAAAACATAAATAAAGGCACGTAGAATAAAAAAGGAATTCAGTTAATGAACACTAAATTATATATAAACATACCTTGTCCATTTGACTATTGTGTGCAGTAATCTGTAATTTGTTTATATATGAATTCTCCACAGACTTCTTCAGAATTGCCTTTAAATAGATACCACTAACTATGTGAATAATTTAACAGGCAATATTTGAAAGGAGTGAGGCACTCTTCTTCCACATAATGATATGCTGCTTTGCACAAATAATGTGGTCAAAAAGCGTTCATATCTGTGCATTAAGGGTAGATAAATCTGCCTAATAAAACCTATCATTAATCATCTAAACAACAATGGGAGTCAGTATGTTTCAATACAAGTTTACAGACTTAAAATTAAAGCCTACATACTGTCATGGCAGGGATACAAAGCATTTTTTGAGAAAAGGGAGATATACTGATAATATAGCACAAGGGGAATACTGCTGGAATCTACTGCTAAAATAAAAGTCAATTCATTAAGCCTGGCCTTGTGATCTTCTGACTTATGGCCTGCCAGAAAACGTAGGAAGACCTGCTGGCAAGCAGGAGAACAGTTGCCCCCCAAGCTTTGCTAGATTGGTTTCCATGACCGGAAACATCTCACCATTTAGGCATCAATGAGGACCAGCAACCAGTGACATATGACGGCATTTTATAAATAGTGACCTGTGGTCGCAGAGTATGAAAATCCTTTAGGACCAGCTCTAAAGTTCAACCCCCCCCCCCAAAAAAAAAAATAAACAAACAGATGCCTAAAGATGTACTAAACAAATAATTCAGTGTGATAATGCATGTTGCATGGTATATTTTTCTGTCCCTACCATGAAATGAAGAGTTGGTTGTGCTTGCCACTGGCTAAATATTCCCAGTTCCTCACCCTGAAATAAATCTGGTCCAGGATTCAAAAAGTTTTTTTGCAAAATCAATTCCAGGTTTGCTGAATCACCCAGGTTCACTGATGAAATATATCTTCTCCAGCCTTTGAGAGCTTTAATAAATCAGACCCAATGTGAGAACATGTCATCTCATAGGTAGCTGTATCCTGAGTAATAACCCTAAGTTACCAGGGCAGTCATACGTGGAATGGTTTTTATGTCAAATTTTCTATAATGGTTTGCCTGCAGTTGTCCTTGAAAAAAAAGGGACATTTGTCAACAGTTGATGACTGCCTGCCAACTACCCTACCAAACCACTCCAATGGTAATGTCTTTTGATCAAACATGGTGGCTGGCAGACTGTGATCATCAAATGGCAGGCTAGTAGTTGCCCAGGAAATGTCTAAAGTCCATCCGTGTGAAGAGTCAGCAGTATCGTGTTGACCTTCACAAAATTTCTCTATAAATAAACATGAGCAGCAAGACAGGACTGCTTATTAGCACCAGTCAGTGAGATTGTTCATAAATCTTCTAAACAATCATTTTTAATCTATTCTGAAATCCTGTAAATAATTTTTAATCACATCATTATCGAAAAGGGACATTAATTACAGTAATAGTTAATCAAGTTCAGTGTCACAAGGTAAATCAATGTCATGGCATAGGTGAGAATTATAAGTTACTCTTCGTAACCAGTACTAAACAAACACAAAGAACAGAACTCTTACTTTTTTGGCATCTTATCAGGAATGCATTGAGCAAACGACAGTAGATAAAATTTTAATGCAGAAGGGAAAAATTCAATTACAATGTAATCATACGTAATTCAAAAGAGAATATCCTGTGCTGAAGACTGCAGAGTTTTAGCTACCAGACTTGACCATTATGGTTATTTTCTACATACAGAAGAAATAATTAGACACAGAACATATGCGAGTTTCTGAAATCTATCTCTAAAGTATTTGCTTTGCTTTATATTTCTCATTTCATTTTAAAGATTGCCTATATGTGATTCATTTTTTTAATCATATCCAAACATATTTCTGTAATCGTCAAATATATTTTATGTTCACTATTTCAGATGAAATTGTCGGCTGTTAAAGTATTTGTATGAGTTTGTTATACAAAATAAAGTAGGTTTACTGCTCAGTGGCAAGCTGTTTTCTTTTAGGTGGGTCCTGTTGTTTATGTAATTCATTTGACTCCTGGAGAAAAATTAATAAATGAAGCACAAATTAGTAAATAAATCAAGCAAAAGCATCTGGCTGTGTGGTATAAATGAATCTTGGTACACACTGGGTCTGATTTACTAATGTTGAGTTCATGCTGCCAATGAGAGTGAACCATTTTCACTGGCAAAATGAAGTTTGATTATGTGTGCTTCAATCTAAGGACACAAATGTATTTGCGTAGGTGAATGTGACCATGCTCAGAGGACAATACCAGGGGTGGAACGTACAATACGAGATTAGGTATTTTTATTTTTTAATAATTTTAGGCATAAAGCTTTTTTTTAAAAAAGAAGGAAAATTATATTGGAAATTTTTTACACTATCACATAACCTATTATATTTTCGCAATAACTGTAAAATATATCTGTCACTATATTACTATGTATTGTATACTGTTTAAGTAATTATCAATAGTAATAAACTGTAGCCTTAGTGATCAATAATCTTTTGGCAAATGTACTTTCAACACCACGTATACCAATCTATTGCTCTGCACAAGTATCAAAAAAGGTAAACGGGACTCCCCATCAGGTACTTACTTCTGCTATCCATTCTCAGATCCTCTGATCTAAACATGGGACAGGAGCACTATTATTTGTTGTCAGGACTACTCATAGTTCAAGATTTAATAAAAATCAATGGAAGCTAAGTCTTCTATTAAACCTAAGGTAGACCTGGCTAATTGCAGAGTAAAATACAACTTGCTGAAGCAGAGCATGCTGGTTTGTTGTTTTCTTTACAAATTGTTTTCTGAATGGTGCTGGTCAACAACTCTCAGACCATAAGAATAGCTTACAATTTGCTATATGGGCTTTCCCTGAAGGGGTTCAGAAAACTTTGCAGAATGTTTGCTAAAACCAAAGCAAATTGAAACCAGAAATGTTCGCCCATTCCTTGACTTTAGTGTCTATCTATTTTTACAGGACTATATATTCAGAGATTACAAACATAATTGATGATTTGTTTTTGGCAATATTGTCTTGTATAAATTATTTTATTTTCTATGTTATAGAAAAAAAGCATGCCAATAGAAAAAAAATATGAACTAGTATTAGTTTTAGAAAAGATAATATTGACCTTTATTCCACAAAGGATAGTAATACAATTTGCAAAATAAAAAAGATAAAAAAAATGAATAAAAAAGTTAAAAAATAAACAGTAAAAAACACATTATAAAAAAAAAAGACGAAGAAAAAAGGAAATGGTTTATAGGAGCTAACAAGGCATACATTGCATTTATTTTATTTATTTGCAAGGTTGTCATATCCTGATCAAAGGTCACACATTTAGCTGCATATATATGCAATTGCAAAACCAATGTAATAATTGATACATCATTTTTACTCCTTGACACTTGAGGACTCTCTGCAAGTTACATTTACATAATAATAGTTGCATTTCGACAGCTTCTCCTGCTATGTGATAGTATTCTGACACCTGAAAATTGCCATTATTTGTGGAAGGACAGCTATTTTAGGGGGAGTGGAGCAGGACATAGAAATTATTCTCGAAAGCATTGTTAATGTGTATGTCCTACCTCCAAGGACTCCGAGTGGTTAATGGAAAGATGGAGTGGTTTATAACATTTTGCTTTATAACATTTGCTGTGAACAAAAATTAAAAAATATTTATTTAAAATATTTCCTAATCTGACAAGCTTTTGAATTTTGTTTTTAACCATTTTCATTTCATGATATTGCTTATACTTTAAAGTACATTTATTTAAAATTTATTGGTCTTCTACAATAAATTAATTATAATAGGAAATTAACTAGTAACTATGAATTACTGGCTTAAAATACAGGGCAGAATTAGGATCATTTAACATATTTTGTTAGCTCACTCCTGATCCTGATTTCTCGTAAAAACTCTTTACAAAAACATGATAATAATATAGGAGATTTACATTTTCTGTCTTCTTTGTAATGGAGTGGAAAATTGGAAAGATGTACAAAGCTTGTAAGGCTGGAACAAGCAGAACACTTGCCTAATTGAGAAAGAAACCTCTTTCAACTGCAATTTAAAAATTGTATCTTCTAGCTACTTATTTACAATGTTAGATACAGCAGTACAGTACTTACAAATAGTAATAATTTAGCCTTAATGAATTCTATCTCTATGGATTACTAGGTACAGTGTTTTTTTTCTACAAAACCTTGGGAAATTAGTGAGGGGGAAATTAGTTACTGATCATCAAGATAAGGGAGTGATTCTCGTTTAACTGCATTTCCCAGACATATTCCTTCACTTTACAGTTATTACCTATGATGTACATTTTATTCTTTTAATACCCATTTACTGTAAGCTGTTCAGTATAATACATCCCATCCACCACCATGCTTGAAGGAAGGTGTTTGTGTTGATGTCAATTTTGGCTTTCACCAAAAGTGATGCATTATGGCCAAGAATTCCCATTTGGTCTCACGTGTCCAGAGAACATTGTCCCAGAAGTCTTGTGATTTTTTTTCAGATGCAGATGGGTTTTTTTGCAATTTTTTACATTACACAGTCTGACCTTTGGGTGAATTTGCTAGGACTTCCACTTCTTGGCAGCTGGGCAACTGCCTTAAACGTTTTCATTTTTTGTTTAATAATTTTTAGAATGATAGACTTAAATTGTTTGGAAAAGGACTTATATCCCATCCCAGATTGATGGGCAGCGACAATTGTTTCTCTAACACATTATTGATGATGCCTTTTCTCCTTTTCATTGTGTTAGCTCACACCTAAATACTCCAGACCAGCAAACTGCCAAAATTGACGGAGGTGGTCACACTTGCTCATGGTCATTTAGTAAAGTGCATTTGATTGCACCTGTGCCTAATTTATAGACCTGATAAGGATGATGTCCTAGTATGTAAACCTTGGAATTGAAAGAGGGTTTACACATTTTTTTTTCAAGATTGTACATACATGCATACAAATGTGATCCATGACTGCATTTTGCATACATCTTTTAGCAGTTATATAGTATACGATTAAACCATTCAAGATTACAGTTAAATAAATGTACATAAAGTAATATATTAGCATAAGCTATGCAGATTTTAGTAGCAGGGATGCAAGAAATGTAAGTAAACACGAGTCCCCCGTGTTTACCATAGTATTAGGGTGTTTATACTGTCCAGCAATCAAGGAGAACACTGTGTTATTCTTCAAACTCTTTTTCAATGACTGTTTATCATTACACACAGATAATTTGTTTATAGGAATCATTGACTATGGACTATTTTATCTTATATCGTCCATCTTCTAACAGTTGTTCCATGATTCCCGGAAACAAGGCAATCAGCAAGGTCAACCTAAGTGACAGAACTAAACTTTAGTTGTGAAAGCTGTGTATATATATATATATATATATATATATATTTATATAAATATGGACACAGATTTTGTTTTAAATATTTTACAATCCCAAACCTTAGGGTTAGGCATGTCTGGGGCATTTCTGCTTCTATTTTCTATATGTAAAATGTACATCTTTGTTTTTGGAAATGTTTTGTCTTCTCTCTTACCTAAACATCAATTGTACTAAACATTACATTTTCTTTTGGCAATAAAAACAATTATTAGTAACGCAATGCATTACATTTATCACTTAGTTCACATATAATAGACTTAAAAATGCTCATTTTTGTGTATAAAAAGTGTATTATCTTTTGCCTAAAACTGAATATAACTGAGTATCAGATATTACTACACCAGATTTATGTTTTTGAGATATATATTAAATAGTAAATTCAACAGTGTCAAAATAGTTCCTTTCTCAATGTCATGAAAGAAAAAAAATATTCTGTTGTCTGCCCCTGGCTACTTAAACAGTAAGGGTACTAAAAGATTAATTTCTCAGTGGGTTACTCATATTTTCTTGATATTCAGCTAAGTATAGAAAGAAGAGCAGGTCACCAGGGAACACAAACACCTTGTTAGGACCTAAAAGCTTCAATTCCCTCACTTTAGCAATGATTTCATGCAGAATAAGAATTTATATTGTGCTACTTCTTTAGCTCAACCACAAAATATCTTCAGGCTTATTAGTGTCTGTGGTTTAATTTTAGCATTCTGCTTGCATCTGACATTTAGCTGGATTCATGAACAAGTCCTTTTGCTAACCTTTAGATACACTTTTCATTACCAAGGAAGAATTTATGTGCAGCTATTATAATAGCAAATGTTATTTATTTGCAACATATAGTTTTTAGATCTAATGCCTGATTTAGTAAAAGGAAAAGTATAAGCATCATACTATAGCCTCACCTGTGTTGTGGGATCACAGAAGCATGAGGATGATCACACACTCACAAGTGAAAACTTTTAGGGATATGTGCACCGCCAAACTTTTAGGTCCATGGTGGTGATGAGGTGTTGTGGTTACCTCTTCCTCACTGCAGGTAACCAAGGCTGCTGAGACAAGGTTTTAAGCAGCACCTCACCCATGCCTACCTACAGAGAACAATTGGGGGTGGTTAAAGGAGGTTTACTACTGCCCAATGGGACCATCTAAGCCACTCAAGCCCTTGTTCATTCTGAAAGAGTAAGCTGGTGGTGAAAAGTAGCATCTGATTGGCAGCTGCAAGCTGTGAGCTACCTGGGAGCCATTTTGGAACCTGCACCTCACTTCCCATGTTATCTCTTGCCTTACCTGAGCTGATAAAAAATGTGTATTATAAATTATAAAGTTATGAATATGTTATAGGTTTATATTGCCATGCACATTGAACATCAATGGAATCTCTTTTTGTGGTTGACATGAATGTAAATAACTCTAAACTATTTTTTAGTATATAGATGTAATATAAAAAAATAATAGATTTGTATTAATACAAATACTCATATTAGGTTTGCATTGTAATATAATTTCAAGTAATCTTACATATTTTCAAATCTGAAGCTTCATTATAATAATACCTAGTGACACAACCCTAAACATTTTTGTTTTTGCTTTGTTGACTTCTTGTTATAGAATGACATCACACCATCTTTCAGTTGTGCCCCTGCATTGTCACCATGTATCCATGGGACCTACAAGTTGGTTTTTCAATATAATAAATATATATAAATGTCACTGGTACAATCCACTGCCATGCAACCATTGCTTAAATGCGTGAATGTAGACAGGAATTTGGTACAGTTAAGATGTGTGGTCAACAGCAACTAGAAAAAGACAAAAAACTGTAAAAACTAAAAAAATGAAAATATTTATGGTACATAGTACCTTAGCAATCTTAATTTCATTTATTATTAGTTCTCAACTACCTAAAAGTAAGTGTGGTAAGATGCTGCTCACTTGCATCTGCATGTCTACTTTAACCCACAAACATGCCCTATAATCTGATTTTTACTTCTCATGTAAAACTTCTTTATTACAAATGTACAGGATACAAATGCTATTTCTAAACACATTGTACATAATTTTTGATACCTAATATATATAATTAAAAACCTAAAATCTATAATATGACAAACAGTATGCTCACTAAGGTATGGCATTAATTCTAAGCATGCATGGAGTGGGTACTGTTTATCATTCCACAATTGTGAATAAATAACCGTATGTGTACTGTCATAGTTGTGTTCATCTTGTAAAGAATGGCATATGTTTGGTAAATGTTGTCAGAATACACTTTGGTCATTTGGCTTGGTTTGAGGGCCTATTAATGGAATAGCAATCTCACATCTTGGGTCTGATTTGGACAAAGACTGGAGAAGATGGGAGAACCTGGGTTATCCAGCAAACTCTGGTCCAGGATTTTAAACAAATTTTTTTTTTCGTTAGGATTTTAGTTTATTAACAACTAATAGCAAATTATTTTAAAAAATCCATTCCAGGTTTGTTGGAATACCCATACTCCCCCATGATAGTCTATCTTCTCCAGTCTATTAGAGGTTGAATAAGACCGACCAACTATGTAGTAAGAAGAAAAATTTATTAATTTGTAGTGCTAGGCCAAATGCAAAATAAACTCCTTATATCAAAGGGAAATAAAACACAAAGACTAAAGTATATGTACTACTTTTAGAATAAATGCCTAACTGATGTGACCTAATAATAGATACATTAAAACTCACAATGAACACCAGTAATACTCAGGAAACAACACCTGTCCTTTACAAATATTACATTTTAGATCTCCCCTCTGAGATGGAGTTAATTGTTAATTCTTACTCCCAGGCTGTAATAATTTAGTATATATAACTAGTATAGTATCAATAGTAAGTATCATTCACACTACACATAAGGAGTTAGACAAATGTCTATTCAATTGGGTTATGAAGAAGATGATGCAAGAAAACCCCCTTACTAACTGTAAAAAGGTTATGACTGTGTTTGCATGCTGCTTAAAAAGACATAGGTGAAACAACCATTCAACTATATTGTATCATGATTAACAGTTCTGCCGTTAGGTGGTATGATTATACTTTTTAGTTGTATATTATATCATTTTCCATAGTGGAAATATATCATTATGATTTATTTTCTGTCTCTATATGTCTGTTGTTTTTCAGTGAAAAAGAGCTTGGTGTATTTCTAAGACCATATTGACTTTAAAGGTCATACCTGCAGCTGCTTATCAACAACAACATAACATCTGTTCCTTTGCTATGAAGATGAATAGGGAAATTACTTGTCTTCCTAAAATACTTCTTGTCCCAGGGTGGCAATAGGGTACATTTAATAAAGGAGTGTAGACTGTCCATTCAGCAATAGATACATTCACTTATCTTAGTAAATGCTGTGAAAGTCCACTTACAAATACCAAATTATGTGCAAAGACATGATTTTTGCCTGTACGTGATTGAATGGCTCACGTCAACAGAACTTCCCTATTTATTATTTACCTTTTTTCCTCTGTCTCTGCATTGAACATATGGCAATAGTTATGTGTAGACCTTCTCTCCTGAAATAATACATTTTTTAGATAAAAACCTAAATAAAGAAAAAAGTAAAAGGCTAAAATCAATATTATAGACATTTCACGTAAGGAATGGTAAATTTGTGTACTTTACACATGTGGAAACAATTGATGCATAGGATTGATGAAAAGTGCCGTATGGAGCCACCTACCATACAGCTTGTAGAATATGCAAAGTTAAAGTTTTGACATTTCATGTCACCTTCCATAAAGCATTGAATACAGGTCTTAGTATGTTTTTAGTGAACCTATGTGTTTCTGTGAAATTTATGTTTCACAAAAATCTGCAAATTTCACATTGTTTGGGATCAGAATCTACTATTTATGTATTATGTTATGGATTGGCACGTTGTAAGTTTTATCACTTCCAGTGCCAGTTTGTATTGTGTTTTAAATGAAAGGTTCCTTTAAAGAAAGTCAGTGAAATACAATATTCATTATAGTAATATTTCACCTAGGTTATTTCACAGCCTTTAAAATGTATTGTTTTTCTATGTCCTCTTCAAGCAATCATTGCAAAATGTTACTAATACTTTCATTTTTTTTCATTGTTGTCCACTCCACTTCATTTTCTCTCTCAAGCATATTCTGTTAATTGTCATGCTCCCTGTCTCCAGAACCTGAAGATGATTCATCAAAATGAAAAACACTTATGGCAATGCAGTATATCACCCTCATCACAAAACTGTGCTCCTTTCACTATGCAGCCATTTATTTTTCAAATGGATCTGTATTAATTGCATATTCTTTCTGTCTTCCTATTTATTTTGCCACATGGTATGACAGCTTTGTATTATAAATTGATTTCACAGCTGCGGGAATCATTGGTTCTATAAAATTGAAAAGCAAATTTGCAGCCTGGATATAGCGAGCAAACATGTTCTTACCATGGTGAAATTAACACAGACCTGTACAACCTTAATACTATTTTCTAGTATTTGCTACTATAAAATGGGATCAATTATTATTATTGTTATTATTATTAATAATATTATTTTTATTATTGTCGAAACATTAAAAAAAAAAGAGTAATAGAAAGGATGCCCCATTGCAACTTAACGTTTCTTTGATTTCTTGTGTCCTGGTTTAAAAAATGGCAAGAACTATGAAACTAGCACTTTCAGCATTTTGGCCCTTCTTTTCTTCTGAGGTATGTTATATTTTCTAAAAGATTATTACCAAAAAAGTAATGTTTATGTATATGTTTTCAGTTAAAAAAGTTAAAAAAGTTAAAGTAAAATTACAGCTGCATTTTTTTTCAAAAGTAGTTCAATGAAGGGATCTATCTGAATTACCAGTGGTCATAAGCAGCTGTAATATTTAAATGTATGCTTGCAAACAATGCATTAGTTGAATGTATATTGTATTTAGGAAGAGCTACAAAAGTTTTATTGAATAGGATTACCTATATCAACATTTCTTCCATTTATGTGGTGTATATGATATAACTGTTCAAAGTTTTGTGCTGTTAAAGGATAACACCTGCGCCTGTGACCTGATGCGGTTACCTGTCCTCTCCATACTCTTGCTTCATTAGCTTAGCCATTGAGCTGTGTCAAACAAAACCTTCTCCATGACCTCTGATGCTTCTATGTTCTGGAAGGAATGCTAGAACTGATTAGAAATGTTAGGAGAGTGATGCATATTTTCATGATGAGCATGTCCTTGGTGTAATTTTTTTTCATTATATATACAGTATTACCTATTTGCCTGGTTGTTTAATTTTCTCATTAATAACTCTCTGGGCTGTATTCCTTCTCCAATATGGACTTCGAACTGTAACTCCATAATATAGTATCTATGTTTTTTCTAAGTTTTCATCCAAGATTTACCCACAGTTTACTCAAACCCCCCACACATTTTCTTTTTTTGATTAATTTAGAAAATGTATCACTCATGAGAAAAAGTTGATTTATACATTTACTAATTGAATCTAGTGTCTTACATTTAAATTTCAAAAATTGACAGTAGGGTACATCATTTGGATAACTCCCAATATGCAATAAGAGCAGTTTTACTTCTGTTACTGTAAAGTCTGGAGGTCCACTAAATCTATTTCTTAACTACAAAAATTAATTTTAATTGAATATTAACATTATTTCCATTAAAAGAATCCATAAATATAAAATGGGGGCAGCATGAGACGTTGGTGAGTCTTGAAGATTGCCACCTTAAGCTGTTCTTATAACCATGCTAATATAAACCTTCTATATAACTGCTTTGCTAAATCGGTCTTACACGACATAAAACTAAACAAAATTTGCAAAGCTGGCCAGGTTACAAAAGTCCCACATTGACCTTCACTGATTCAGGCAGGTGGTTATTGTAGAAAGAGACAGGCAATGTGCAATAACACCAATTACCTGCCCGACCTGACTGCCAGGAAAACCCAAATTTCCTGGCTCCCCTTTCGTATACTGGGGATGGATGAACTCTTGTTCCTGTCTACCCCCCTCCATGACCAATCAAGCCTGAAAACCGTTGCTGGGCAGAAGGAAGGAAGAAAGCTGTGGTCAATGAGAACACGAAAAGATGCGAGTGCATCAGGGTTTAGTTCTGCAGAAACCACAGGGACAAACTGAATGGAGCATCACAGGAACCCAAGGTAAACAAGGCCACAGTAGTAGAAGGTCATTAAGATACTCAGGATATAGTATTCACCTTCTACAAAAAGGAGGTCAGGTGAAGAAAATTTTGATCAACATAGGGAGGAATTTTGGCACTTTCAGATGAGGAGAGGGCAATAAAATGGCTGAAGGAAGGGTAAAGCGGTAAATACCTTTCTATTCAAATTTTCCAGCAAGTTCAAAAGAAACAGTAAGTTAGTAAAAATTATTTAATTATTTTAAAGTAAGCTTTTAAAAAATCCTTACTCTAACTCTGCTCAATTTATTTCCTGGAAACAAGGCATATATAAAACCCTTAAACTTTATGAAACCTTTTAACTCCAAAGCCTGGCATAGTAGATATCATGTTAAAAATATATTATTTCTTCACTTTTCTAACAATAAATTGACAGCCAAGTTTCAAAGTGTTCCTAAAAAATAGAAATAGTGCATGAAGAAGAATAGTTCACACTGTTCTAACACTAAAACACTAAGTGAATTATTTGCTTTGTACGGCAAGCTATCAAATGCAACACAGTATGCAGCATTCAAGCCATACCTGACACCACTGGCCCTTGGCTAAAATTGTTGCTCTTGGCTAAGGAAGATCATTTAAATGCCATCATGACTGAGAGAGAAGAGCCAAAGAAGTGCTGGAGGGACATCTTTCTTTGTATATCCAGCCTAAGGGAACTGTATTCTGTAAAACTTAAGGCTTTTAACACAGCCTCAGGCAAATATATTTAAAAAGTTTACTCAACCTACACTATAAATATATTTTATAAACATCACCTTTAAAACTAAGCCGTAATTATATTTACTAATTTGGTGAAATATTTTATGTGATGATATAAACACATTTGATATGAACAAGTCCTGTACTGCTTGTTATTATTACGAACAAGGAAAAAAAAGTTTTTTTAACATATAGAAGTCCTTTTATAAAGCAGAGTATCTAACATTCAGCAACATTCTCTAAATCAACTACTGCCTTTCAAAAAGCATGGACCTGGAAAATTCTCCACCAGAGAATGTTGCTGACTGTCATATTAACTGCTTTATAAATATACCCCTTACTTTAACTAGGGCAATGTACACACATCATATGATTTTCGGCCCAATGCGAGCTGCAGGGCTTGTCTCTGGCAGGTGTACAGAGGTCATTACATCGTTCATGGATCCATTCTAGCAGATCCATGAATGACAGAATACGAATAACCTCAATGAAAGTGAAGAGTAGAGAACGTAGTGGGATGCCACTGGCTTGTTCTCCTCTCTCCAAAGAACTGAGTTGTATGTATGGCATTCGTCCATTCATCTTTCAGTCTTTTGTCAGTGGAAACAATCATGAAAGATACTTTACAATGACAAAATCTAGTGTGTGTATGCAGTCTAAGTAACTTTATATTGTTATTATAAAACAAATGGCATTGTTAATAAAAAGCACTTTAATGCTACAAATAAACAAATACAAACTGATAATAAAAATGAACTATTTTTTTTAATAATAATAGTTTTTTCACTCCTATGTTGCTTTTGATGTGTAATCAGTAAGGAAGTTTATGGCAGGAATTTAAATTTAATATATAAAAGTTATGGTTGTATGCCAAAAAGGGAGATTTTGGTTTTCTCGGTAGATGCCAAAGGATGTTGTTTAGGCATCTTGTTCCCTTCTTTATTTATTTGTTCCCTAATAGAGAATTGTTGGTCAGCAAGACATGAGACATGCTGGCGCGGTTGTTTTATCTTTTATAACATTTTTAAGTCTAGTAGTAAACAAACCCTAGGGACAGTGCCATATGCTTTTGATAGGATCATACACTGTTCATGACAGCAAATCTATTATATTACTTTGACATTTTACCAGGTCACCCATGTGCTTGCTTTCATACAAACTGTAATTACTATAAGTAAGCTGTGCAAATGTATTACTTTAAATAAATATTAGGACCTATTGCAGACTTGGTCAACCACAGCATTTTCACTGCATTCTCAACCATGTTCCTAACTGACAATTGACGGTAAGGAAGCAGTTGGGAACTTCTTTGCCCACGTGAATCTGGTTGTGTTGGAGTTAGGTTGTGCATAGTATAGCATAGTTCCTGTAAGTGACATGTCCCTTCTAGCTGTGTTGTTGTTTTTTTTCCTTTGGAGAAACAACTGTACCACAACCACAAATGCAAGGACAACATCCTTCCCACCGCTCCTCTTCTGCTGCATCTCTTTGTAGTTCTCTCCATTGGCTTCCATTTCACCTTAGAATCAAATTTAAGCTCCTGTGCTTTGCCTTCAAATCCCTACACAGTTATTGTCCCACTTACATCTCTGACATGGTTAAAAAATACTCCCCCTGCCGCTCCCTCTGCTCCTCCAATGACCTACTAATGACTTCCTCACTCATAACCTCATCACACGCACGGTTACAAGACTTCTCTAGAGCTGCTCCAACTCTCTGGAATGGTCTTCCTCGCCCTATTCGGCTTGCTCCTACTTTCTGCTCATTTAAAAGAGCGCTCAAAACTCATTTTTTCAAACTTGCCTACCCATCTTCTTCTGTCTGCTAAACCCTCTTTACTTCCCACCACTACATATCGCCCATCCTATTGTGTGTGAAATTCCCCCACCTACTAGATTGTAAGCTCTTTGGGGCAGGGTCCTCTCCTCCTGTATCACTGTCTGTATTAGTCTGTCATTTTCAATCCCTATTTAATGTACAGCGCTGCGTAATATGTTGGCGCTATATAAATCCTGTTTAATAATAATAATAATAATAACACATGCAAACAGGTTAACCAGTGATTCAGCTTGGAACAGTTCGTTATCCACTGGGAGCCTAAGAAGACTTTTAGATTGTTACATAATGATATATGCTGTTTAAAGTATAAAACTTTAGTTTTATATTATTTTGTATTCCAGTTTTCTACTGTTCTTCCAATTTGTCTTTCTCATAGCTAAAAAATACAACTAATAATTTGTATACGTCCTCCATGCAAGTAAAGTCTACATTTGTATTCAAGACACCAATCAACTTCAATCATCATTTCAAATAATTTGTGTTGTTTGTTATATCAATTTACCACAGACTGAAAAATCTACTATATACACATTTACACAAAAATTATCCACATGAACTTTGTGCATTTTAGCATCTTCAAATAAGGATAAATATCTAAAAATAATCTACTGATAAAACTCCAGAGCCAGAGACAACTCTTTTCCCAGCAGGACATTCACTGCTGGAATTCTTTGTATTATTTATCAAAGGGAATTTTAAAAATACAGGAGACAGAGTAAGGTGGTATTTCTGAAGTAAATCTAAGCACACAAAATAAGTGTATATTGTACAACAATACATGTTCTCAAGGAGCTGTGCTACTTTTCTATTCCCTTTTTTTGTAACAGAGTTTTTTTTCTTTCGGAATGCCTGTAACTGTACAGTCTAAGGCTTTGTCACAAAAAGCGAAATCCATATTAGTTTATATTATCCTGGTTTATATTGCATTTCCTATTAGTTGCAAGCAAAGATCACCTGGGGGCCTTAAGATATATATTCTGTTAATATGATAATGAAAATCGTAATGTCTAGGGTAGATTTATTTTATTTATACAAAATTTTTTTGGTGCCTAGGAAAGAGTTGAAATTTTTTTTGGTGTTGTTGTCACCCCTATGTTTTGATGTATGCACATCAGAAAACACACAGAAAAGTTTTGATATATATTCTACAGAAATGTTTATTAACCTTTACAGGCCCCCCCCAATGAATTGCCCAGTATATCCCCACATCTACTTTAACATTAAAATATCATCATGTCCATGACCATCAAGGATTTTGGCGTAAAGGTTTGTATACCAACAAAAAACATACATACGCAAGTGAGCTTCAGCTAGTTACATTTTTGTTGTTGTTTTTGAGTAAACATGGAACTGATTTAGGCTCTTCAAGACTAGAGAAGATAGACTATAATGTGTGAACCTTGGTGATTCTACAAACTTATAATGGATCTAAATCATCTATCAAATAAAAGAAATAATTTTAACAAATGTATTCCAAGGTTTGATGGATCACTCAGGTTCTCCCTAGCTTCTCCAGTCCCCAGTCCAGATATGATAAATCAGACCCAATGTTATTCACCTGTCATCTGACTCATCAAGTTGATTCCTCCACTTTGATTTACAGTTTATCAATACAGATAATCCTGTCCATATATTTTTAAATATTTAGTGATCCCATTCCATGCCCTTAATTATTTTTTTTCCATACTTTTGTGAGAAATGGCTAATTCTGGCAATTATCTAGAGAGCAATTTAGAAATGATCAAACATTTTCATCCAAGAAAGCTTTATTCTAAACTTTGTTGAGCAACAACTTTATTTGCAAAACGTGAGGAATTTTGGTCTATATTCTAAACAATTGCTTAACAGTCATTCCCATACTTTAAATACTGGTGGTTGGATAATTCAAAATGGAGTCAATTTAACCTCGGATCAAAACCTAAAATTTTACCAGTCTGAATTTACAAATTGACATATGACAACCAATCTGGCGGTTGGACCGGGACAGCTGTCATTATCTGGGAGTCAGATTGATTGAGCCTTATTTTGAAGTATAGCAGTGTTCTGCCAATCCGCTCACTGGACTGTGGTCTCCTGTCTGTAACATAAGCTGTCACTATAGACATGCCGTACATGGGTTCTGCAGATAAATCCTGGCATAAATTCCAATAATGACCTGGTGACAGAGAGACTATTCACCAGCATAGTGACAGAGAGGATATATGCTAGTCTGTGACAATTATTTTTCATTCACATTTGTGGCCTCTAACTTTTTAATGAGCCAAGCTATATCTGTCATTGACAGACGTAATATGGCTCATTAAAACAATATAAATTCCGTCTCTGAATTCTTTCTATTCTTCTCACTCTAAATTTCTATCATAAAAGCTTTAAGGTTTATTCTTGTAATAACAACAATTATAAAATCTAGGTTGAACCATTAAGATAGATAAGAATATAAGGCTTTGTTAGCAAAAATAAACTAATGACTCAAAGATGATGCCATGCCATCCATATGAAAAAGATTGAAAATCATTTGATTAGATAATGAAAAGGAAAATATAATGCTTTTTTGTTAAAGTGAAATTATATAATGCAGTCTTACCAGCATGAACAGAGAAGTATTTGTTTTTTTCTCACAGTAGTTTTATTACCTGTTGTTTCTGCTAAATACTCTTTTTCAAATTCCTTTAATAGACCAGTATGGCCAGTAAAAGTTCTAAAAATTATAAAAAAATTCCACAAAAATTTACTCCTGTAATTTACAAAAGTGTTCTTTGGAGTTAGGCTTTCATGTTTTAGTCATATATGTAAAGTGCATTTGAAATATTTGTCAATATAACTACCCTCTGCACAGGTTGAGTATGCCCCTTTCCAGGATGTTCCCACACTTATACCCTGGAGAGGGCCCCTTTAAAAGTGGGACTGCTGAGCACCCAGGAGCAGAAAGCCACACTGCAGGCTATCTGTAGTTGTTAAAAGTATTTGAATATGTTCTATTAGAAAGAAACTGATAAAATTGCATTGTGACCTGATACCCTTAGCAATATTTAAAGAACTACTGTTACTTTTGGTAGCAAAGTTAGTAAGGACCAGGGTGTAGAACAATACATGGAAAAGTCTCTTGCAATGATCTGTAGCATCATATCTGATGAGCTATAATAATAATCCTGGAGAGATTGTGAAATTGTATATGATAAACTATTGGACTGAAAAATGGGATCTTATAGAGCTGCAGGGTTTGCAAAACACCTAAAGTGAAACTAAACCAAAAATTAAAATAATTGCAAGTAGGCAGATCCTTCTGTGATAAAACAAAATTGTTCCAAGCATGTTCCAAATGAAAAATTTAGTCTTCTGTAAATCTGATTACAGTATAGGCATAGTTAGGAAAACATGTTAGGAAAACACTTAAATTGTTAAGGGGGAGGGGAGCCAAGGAGACCTATGGCAATATGTCCTAAATCAAAATGAAAAAACTTTCAAAAATTTTGGTTTTCATTTTTTTCACTTAAGGCATGCTACCACAGGCCCCCTTGCCCCCTCTTCCTCATACCAGCAATTTTTATTGACAATGCTTTCTTGTATGGATTTGCAAATATATAAAAAAATATCAATTAATGCTGTTTTTGGACTCTGGGAACTTTTTGCCACTATGTGCATAGTCTAGCTTTTACAAAAAAGTTACTTATAATATTAAGTAATTACTTACTAATATTTTTACTTGGGACTTGTTTCTATAGGTCTTCCTGCCATCATCCCCAACTCCTTCAGAAATGTGATTTTACCACAAGGGGAAAACTAGCCTAATCTTTCCTAAAGTTTCTTCACACCGTTTTCACAGACAAAAGCAATTTCTGTAAAACTGCCTGTCATAGTAGATTCAGATTTAAAACCATTGAAAATTACTTTTTCAATAGCATAAACATGTTATTTACATGCTTATTTTTTTACACAGTTTTACTTTTCAGTGCAGTCCCAAAACATACACTGTACGCAGCAAAATGATTGTTAACTTTTGAGAACCATATAAATCAGTCTGCCATATTCAGGTTACATTGCATTTATAATACAATTCACAGCTTATGGTGAGCTTCCCCAACATATACCTAACAACTTTTGTACATTCAGAGTGAAAGGGATGTTTTAGTTTTTCCCTTTCTTTCTAGAAATGTCAAAAATTAAAACCCTGGATTCAAAAGATTTCTGTATGCTGCTGTGCTTTTACAGATTGCTCTCTGGGTGGTATGAAAGTGTATTGAAAAAAGCAATCACTATAGATAATTGGTACATGCTGAAAAGAGAACATCACATACATACAGTAGAAAGCATTCCTTGCTGAAAGCATAAATTATGCTTGGTATTCAGATTTCCTTTTTTTCTTTTTTTTTTTTCGTAATACTGAGATCATGTACAAGTATCAATGCCTTTAAAATATTTACCATTCCATAGCATGTAACCAATGTAATTGCTCATTTCCTAACAAGGTAATATCTTAGTTGAAGATAGATAAGATAAAAAGTATAGTATAGCAAGCAGACAATAGCCTCTGGCTTCTAGGATGGATATACACTGTGAAGTGTAAAAGATGAAACGCCAATGCTAATGGAAAGAAGAGTGCATCGAAGAGTATAACATGAATGATTGGTGGGTTATATTATATATTATATTATATATACTGATATTATTTATATGAGTAGATGCTGATCTTATATGGAACCTATGTCATTCCTAAAGTCACTCTGTCACCAGGTTACCCTTGAAGGATGAATATATCAATGAAGTTGTAATTATCTTCAATTGTCCTGGTAATTTGTTTTGCTGTTTGTTCATTCTAAGGTTCTTTTCAATCCCTGACACTTCCAGGAGAGTTAGAGACTTTCCTGACCTGTCAGTAGTAGCTATTGGATTTGGTCTAGGAAAGAATACAATACGATATACTATTCTGTGAATACAACACCAAATTAATATCTCTCAAATTTGATATAAGTAAATGTAGGAAATATGGCAAGAATAAAGGGGGAAAAAGAATCCCACTCCAAAATATCATATTCCAAGCCTAATCAAAATATTCAGTACAAAGGAAAAAGAGAAGCGTCTTTTTATGGCAAATGAATAACAATGTTTAAAGTGTTTCACACAATCACAGATTCTCAGCAAGACATAATACTTCTATATTAGGAATCATGATTAATGACCAACAGAGTGTACCGTAAACTGTTCGTATAAAACTTTCATATGAGGTGTCTCATTACCCAACGTGTTTCACCTTTTGACTTTCCCAGGGGATATTGGGTCTTACGAACATTTCGCCCTCTGGCTCCCTGAGGAAGTCAGAGGGCGAAATGCGTCGGGTAATGAGACACTTCATATAAAAGTTTTACATGAACAGTTTACAGTACACTCTGTTGGTCATTAATCATGACTCCTAATATATAAATATTATGTCTAGCTGAAAATATGTGAATATGTGAAACACTTAGTAAACGTTGTTATTCATTTGCCATAAAAAGCTGCCTCTCTTTCTCCTTTGTATTGAATACTTGATATAAGTATTCCAACATAGTTTGCTTAGTTAGTGGCACCTATGATTCCAGTGCAATAGAAACAAGTATGCAAACAACGCTATCAATTTGCATTCTCAACATGAGGAGCTCTGCATATGAAGAATTTAGAGTAGTATTCCTTAACATATATAATATTATAAAAATAATTTTTATGTCTTCAGGAGCAACTTTTATAGTACTACATTCACAGCTCAGAGTTTATTAGTGTGGTGGTCAGCAGGAAAAATGCCTACTAATTAACGCTAGGGTTCCACAAAACCCTGGTTGAGAAACACTGATCATAAACCAACTAATGCATCATTATGTATGTGTGTGTGCACAGGGAAAGGGATGGAGAGTTTGGGCTTTCCATTTTTTTTTACAAATGCCCCTAGCAGGGTGGTGGTTGAGTTTTTTTTACCAGTGTCCATTTCAGTATTTTTTAAACCAATAAAATGTTAGTTTAGTAAAGAGTTGCATTATTGATGAAGTTTTCTACTTTGTTTAAGCTTAATATGATTAGGCAAGGTTCTTCACTATTTTTACCTTGCAGCAAATTACATTAACTGGTTTTAATGCAAGTGATTTTTTTAAACTGGTATAGTACCGTTTTTTGCTTGGTTCTGATTCCTTTCCCTTTATAAGGTGCTGGTGCTTTCCTTTATAAAAGGCGCTGCTTATAATAGTCACCAATTCAGCTGCTAGTTTGCAGGATCTAAACCTGAAACAATAGGAACAGCCACGCATTACATGCTGAACAGTCATTTTATCCCCGAGCACAAAATAGACTAGGTTGCGCACCATTACAGCCACGTGTTATTTTATTCAAAAGAATTGATCAAGGTCAGGGGTATATAGAAGTTTGTCATAAATTATGTCAGTACTGAAGAATGAGAGCCTAAAGTAAAAATCATTTTGAGACAGCAAGCAGATTTATTTGTTTTTAAATAAAATCTTTGGATTGTGAAAACTCAGAAAGCAAATTGAATAGACTGTTGAATATTATCAAAAACAACAATGCAAAGATAGACTGAAACATACCAAATAACCGGTTACTGCTGAACTAGAATTTATTTTCAAAAACAATGACAAAAATGCAAATTTTCCATTCCCATTTAATTTTTAGTCCTATGCATTGAGATTCAAAAATGTACTAAAGACAAATCCATTATTAGGATGGAGCTATTCACCATTTTCACCAGTTTCAGCTAGTGAATAAACACATAGAACAAAACTGATATGCAGCACAGTTTACATTTTGATCCTGGTTTTATCATGATTTGTTCCAATAACATTCAATATTAACGTTTTTTTTTTACCATATAAAGAACACAATATTATTTAAATTAATAATTTAATAATTAATTAATAATTAAATATTATTTAAAGACATTGTAATACCTTTCATTCTATTTTCAAGCAACGAATTAATTTACCTAGAAATAATTGCCATTTAAATATTTTTGTATTCATCTTTAGCCAATAAAATGTACTCCCACAAAAAAAGTCAAAATAATATGTATGATTTTTACAATGAAAGAAGAGTAAAATTATAATTAGTCCTGTACCTATCGCATCACCCACAAAGCCCTGTTATGGAAGCCACTACAGGTAGTCCCTGGGTTACATATGACATAGGAACTGTTGGTTTGTTCTTAAGTTGAATTTGTATGTAAGTCGAAACGTGTACACTTTTTTTAATACATGCAATTAGGATAAGGTGCAATTAGAAGCAGCTGTGCTTTGATATACAAAAAGAAACAACTGCAGAGTTTATTTTAGCCTCCATTCTGCACACAGCAACTAGGGAACCCCCATTCATTTCTAGGAGCCGTCCGTATGTCGGATGTTTTTAACCGGGGGACTACCTGTATATAGCTCCCTTGAAATGTTTAGAGACTGGCATCTGCAATCTGTGCATCCTCCCAGCCAGTGTTGTAATGTGGCAGCAGAATAATAACAACAAGAGATTATCTGCCTGTTGCATGATGTGCAGGAGAGCTCTCCAACCAGACGTTTGGTGCAAAGAGAAGATCCTTATGGATATATTGCCTAACAAAATGAAAACCTATAATACCTAAATAATACATATACTATATGCATATAGTATAATATATATACTATATGCATGCTTCATACTGTCTGGGGGGAATACAATTTGGGGAGTCAGAAATGAAAAGGATCTGGGGGTTCTGGTAGATCATAGACCTAATAACAGCATGCAATGCCAAGCTGCAATATCTAAAGCTAGTAAAGTAATTTATTGTAAAAAAAGAGGAATAGACTGCAGAGATGGAGACATAATACTGCCCCTGTACAAAGCATTGGTGAGACCACATCTGGAATATGCAGTCCAGTTTTGGGCACCAGTTCACAAAAATGATTTGGCAACTAAATTAATAAAAGGAATGGAGGAGCTCAGTCATGAGGAGAGATTAGCTGAACTGAATCTATTCTCCCTTGAGAAGAGAGGTTTAAGGGGGGTTATGATCACCCTGTATCAGTATATAAACTGTCCATATAGAGAATTCTGTTCCCAATTTTTCATTTTTAGGTCATTACAAAGGACAAGAGGGCACTCTTTGTGTCTACAATAAATGTATTCTCTGGATAAGGAAGGGATTCTTCACTGTAAGGTCTGTGAAAATGTGGAATCGGCTCCCTCAGGATGTAGTTTTCGCATATTAGATTGCTTTAAGAAAAAGCTGGATGCTTTGCTGGATGCACAGAATATAACTGGGTGCTAAAGTTTTGAAGAAAAGGCAACAGAGACTGTTGATCCAGGGAACACCTGACTTCCTCATTGGATTGGGAAGAAATTTTTATTTCCTTTTAAGGGCAAATTGAACCATGCTGATTTTTTTTTTTTTTTGCCTTTCCTGGATTAACTATGTTCATAGGGTTTTATCTGGGATATGTTTATTTCTCTAGAGGTTGAACCTAATAATTTATGTATTTTTTCAATAAGACTATGTAACCTTGAAAAACAATAATATCAACAACATAACTACCAATTGATGACATAGTTTCAGTACTGACACAACTTAGAAAATGACTTTGGACTGTTAAATCTGGATACTAAAACTTTTTGGCCATTAGGTAATTGGCCTGCTAGTTAAGGTGGCACTTGTAATTTTTAATTTTCAGGATTAAATAAATGAAGGTAGTTAAACTTAGCTAAAATGGCTTAAGTTACACTATAAAGTGTGGCAGTGGTGTGATAATTATTAAGACTGAACTTAAAAACAAAGCTCAACTTTACTCCAAACCAATAATTAAATTAAAGGGTGATGAGTTAGTCACCATGTTAGGTGACTATTCCATTGGATATTTCTTTTGAGGAGAGTTTGGAAGGGTTAGAACTTCTGACAATACTTCTATTTGAGTATTCTGTTTAAGTCTTTCTGGCTCACAAAACCACATTTATTGTATGGCATTTACAATGACGAAAGTACACAGTGATAAAATCCTTATATGAAGTGGAAAAATAACATGGCTAAATTTAAATTTAATTTGCTCTTGTACTGCAGTGACAAATATTCTTATATGAATGTCTTCTATTTATTTATAAAGTACATGTTTTTGACAATTTGTTATTTTGCACATTGTGCTTCATTATAAGCTGGACATTGTACAGCTCTGTCAAATGTTGGTCTAAAAACAAAGCAGCCATATGTTACATTTGGACTACAGAAGCATTATTAATTCCACTTGCTTTTTAAGAGTTAGAGTTGCTAAATCTACAAGCTTTTTATATATTGCCTGAGGTATGTTAAATCATATTGCAGTACAAAATTACTACAAATGTAACTACTGCAAAAAAGTTGTATGTATTCCGTCGTATTATTTGGTTCAGTTTCCTTTACTATATTTTGTGTTCAGCAGCAAGGTGATAGATTGAATATCTTTTCATAAATTTTCTTTAAAATGCTTTTTACAGCACATTGGCCTTCTTACTGCACCAATGCACATTGTACTGTATTGTCTACTAAAGCCTCATCAATATAAATGGTACTTCACAATACACACATTATAAAGCAAAGATTAAATGCAATATGCATGCTTAATAAATCTAACAGAACCTAAAGAAATAAATAAATGAAAAGAAGCTCATGGACCAGGGATTATATATTCTAAAAATTGGAACTAAAGGAAAGAATAAAAAAAATCTAAAAGATTACTAAATATGCAAAATAGGCTATTTACATTCATGTGCATTTCTTTAGATACATTCCTTGGAGACTTAAGATTTCTGAACTGGTATCCGTAAGGTATGCTGTATCTTTTTCTGAAATAACTCTGTACGTATAGGCTCTCGATATCAACTACTTCATAATAAATTATGCTTTTAGTTCACAAAATACCTTGACTAGGGTATAGAAGATGAAAATCCCTTCCAGCAAAACTACATACCCCATTTTCCACATACTTCTTTTACTCAAAATAACCATATACATTATTTGGAATCAACAGGCCATAGCAGCCTTTTTAATAACATAACAAAATATTATTACAAATACAACATATCGTGCAATAGCATTTTTGCATTAACATAGAGTTGCAGGTTCATGTAAATTACTAACACCTCAACCAGATTGTCTTCCTGTGGATACTTCTGTTTTTACCAGCCCCCAGCTGCTACCACACCACCTTGGTGACAAAGGCACCTGCATTCACAGCTCCCCTGGCCTTCCTGACAACCATGTGTCACCTGAGGAACTCCATACCTCTGATGGGTTCCTCCCGCCTGTTGCTTACCCCCATTTTTTGACCTGCAACCCCCACTGCCATGACAAAACATGTTCTCCCCACTTCCATCCACTCCAGAATTATCCCGCAACAACAAGAGAGGGCGGGCGGGCAATTACTGTTTTCCCTTCTTCTTACAACTGACCTTCCCCCCTTTCCTTGCTTACTTTATCCAATCGCCCTTAACCCCACCTCTCCCCTTGTCCACACCTAATCACCCCATACTGTTTACCATCCCATGCTCATTTAAACCTTTTCTGTCCTGAACTTTTCCCTTCTCATTCCTGTCATGTGGCTCTCCAATAAACTTTTTGTTCCATGCTCCAGGTCTACTTTCTTAAAATTTTGCCATCAGTTTATGGTAAGAGATTGGAAACATTCCTTGGTGGGCAGAATCTAGAATCTAGTAAATTAAGAATCTAGAAATGTTATTTGTGCTTTTTTATGCTTTGAAAAATAAATGTGCACTTTATATGTGATTGTGTACAAACACTCTTGTTCTGTAGCCTAATAGCTGTGTAGAGTAGCTGCTGCTGCTAATTGCCAGTCTTACAAGATTTGGAATGAGATTTGTTGGTGACTCTGATTGGATGCTTGCTGGAGAGAAAAGCATACCTAAAGTCTTGCATTACAAGCAGCTTCCTGCTTTAATCATTCTGTTTATCCTAGGGCAGGAATTGTTTTACTTATAGGCCCTGATTTACTAAAGCTCTTCAAGGCTGAAGAGAATATACTTTGATCAGTGAACCTGGGTGATCCAGAAAACCTGGAAAAGATTCCTTAAAATAATTTGCTATTTGGTAGCAAATGTTTTGAATCCCGGACCAGATCCAATCCAGGTTTGCTGGATCACCCAGCTTCACTGATCAAAGTGTATTCTCTCCAGCCTTGGAGACTTTTAATAAATCAGGGCCATAGAATCAACAGGTAAGACGAAAATAGGCTGCAATAATATTTTATTGAGTTAAGAAATGCTTAAGTGTTTTTTATATCATGTTACATTACTTTAAGATGATATTCTGTGACAGGCCATTTTAACTATCGATTATGATTACAGAAGTATTAGGCTGATTACAGTACCAACTACATTTCCTATTTCATACAGAAACATCTAACAGTTATATAACTACCATAGCATTTTTTCTCTTTTTTAGACCACAAAATAATGAAGGACTAAATGATTGTAAGGCAGCTTCGTATCTCCTTGTTACTCTAAAACTTGCATATTAGGGGCCTCTGGGATTTGAAACAACTAAATAGCTAGATATGAATTCTGTGAAAATACATACATCATTGATACAAAATGCCTCTGTATATGTTGATAGCATAAACAAATAATTAGGAAGAAAGAAGAAATTGGTTCCAAGCAGAATAAAAGATTACTATATTTACAGGCTTATTGCAAAGGATCAAGTTTGTTTATGTTGAAAATGATATATTTTTACATCCTGAACCCTAAAATAGACATAGATAAATTAAAAAAGATAAATCTAGCTAATGTTTTTAAAGTTTAAAAACTGCTGACGTAATAAAGTTACACATTTCCCTCTCTAATAACCTGTTATTTTACAATTTTAAAACCACACATTATTTTGATATTTTTATCATGCAAGTTTTCAGACTGCAAATGTTTGCCAGTCCTTGACCTTGCTGTTAAACTGATAACTGTGGAGGATCATTTCACATTATGTTCCTGCAACTGAGAGTATATTCAATAATACATAGCAAGCCTGCTACTTAGTGGACGTGGACATCAATATGTAGTAGTCGGTCTGCTGTGTATGAGGTGTAAAACAGTGCTGAAAGTGATTACAATAAAATAGGTCAGGAAAAAAAATCTATTTTTTAAGTGGAAAAGAAAAAAAAGCTAAATTACACAAATTTTAATTGCTTTCCTTACAATTTAAATTTTAAGTGTCAACATTCTATTGTCACCAAAATCGCTGGAGAAGTCACAGGAATTACTGAAAAAATAAAAAAGAAGTAATGTTTTCTTTAATCTAAATAAAAGTGTGGCCAATAAAACTTTTTTTAGCTGTCAATTTTTATGTTAATTGCAATACCACCAAACACAGTATGACAAGGGGACATGTGGTATCATGCCCCAAGTGAAAACAAACTACATACAATGATTAGAGAACAAAACTTTAAACAATACAATGGCAAAAAAGATCTGACTTTTTAAGCAATCAGTTGTGCCAAGCATTGTTATTATTAGTATTATTACGCAGTATAATAATAATGCACCGACATAATACGCAGCGCTGTACAAAGTCCATAGTCATAGGTCATTTTTGGGGAGGAGCCAATGAACCTAACTGCATGTTTTTGGAATGTGGGAGGAAACCGGAGTACCCGGAGGAAACCCACACAAACACGGGGGAACCTGCAGACTCCATGCAGATAGTGTCCTGGCCGAGAATCTATCCTGGAACCTAGTGCTACAAATGCTAGAGGGCTTACCTTTGATCCACCATGGTACCCCAAAATAAAATTAGATCTAATTATAAAATACATTTAATTCACATATCCCTAGCAGCAAATGCCAACTAGGATCTGGAAATAATGCTCCTAGTATTTAAAAATCCTGATTACGTTACCATGATCTACCTCTTAATCAATATATCAATAACAAATTAACAAAATACTGGTGTTCCTCTGTTCCCGGTAAAAGTTTAATGCTGCCCTATCTTACATTTTCTTATCACACTTCCTCCTTATCAAGCCATTTTCCACCCAATGTTCATGCATGTAATCATGTAGCTCAAATATAAAATATATATAAATGCAAGTTATTTAACCTTACCTGACTGCCAAAATATACCAGAAGTACTGTTTTATGGATTGTTTTACATTTTACTTTAATTGCATAATTTAAAATACTTTATGTGTTGTATTTCACTACACCCCAATACTGTAACAACACTTCTGTATGTCTGTATGCCTTCTATTTTATTCCTCATATTTCAAAAACAGAAATCCATGTTTCTAAAATGATGCTGTCAAATTTTAATTCCTGTTTTCATATAAAAACCTAATCCAACAACTCATTTATGCCATAAAAACCAGACTGTTAAATACAAATATTAGTAGATTATAATTTATTAGTGCAAGTTTATTCATGTATTCTATATTTTCAACTGCCATGTAGTTGACAATACACTGATATTTTTTGTACTGACAACCAAATACAATATGTTGCACAATAGCAATATTTCTCATTATGAAGTACATCTGCATTTTTGTATGCATGAATGTAAAACCAATTAAAAAAAGTTTTATTTAAAATGATTCAGAAAAAATAAAGCTACTATTAAGTGCATGTACAAAATTCCAATCTAGTTGCATAAAATGGTTTAGACAAAAGTAGGTTTATACAAGAAACTACATTTCTAATTTAACTTTTAAAGGTTAGCCATACTATATTTATATTTACCAATTTATTGGTATTAAAGGTATTCCTACTCTTTTGCTGGAGCCAGCAATCTGGAGATTAACTGAAGTTTGACACTAGCAGACTACCATGAAAATAGCTTGAACTCATAATCTTCAATGCACAACAGCAATAAATAAAAGTAACCTTTAACTGTTAACATTTCATTAAAAGGGTTTGTTATTTAATGCTGTCGTAAAAACTGTACAGTTACTTAACACTTAACAGCTGTCAACTGTCAGAATTCAACTGACCTTTGTTTCCTGAATTAATTTGAGTCAAACTCAAATAAAATAAACAAGACTTAATAAGGGGGCAAATATGTTTTCATGTTCCATATCCAAGTTTAAACATTTATCCTTTTAAAGGTTAATAACCTAGGTCCTGCATAAGGACACAGAATATTAAATCCACAATACAAAAACCTCACTTGATACGACTACAATGCTCAAGTAAAATCTCCTCCTAATATTCTGACATGATCTTGCAAAATAGAAAATGTCTTTCTTTTTGCTATGGTATAAATAGATATTATAGACTAATAATATATTTTAAATATCCATTAAGCGCTTCATAACCTTAAGCTTGATAAACGTTTGAAACTGTGGGAAGCCTACTAGCTTTGAACACATTGGCTTTGAAAGATCACATGAGATTATGTTGCATAATCTTGGCCCACAGTGACAGTAATTTAAATCTTGCCTCAGGAATACTAGCAGTTAGAGTCAAAAGGCTTTCCTGCTGTAATTATTTTTTTTACTCTTAAGTTTATTACTAATGCATGATTTTATTAGACACATGTGATTGGTCTTTTTAAAGAGGACAGCTTATCTCTGCACAGTTTACACAGTTGTAACCATAAGCCAATAACATTATCATCCAAGAGTAAATCATTAGAGTATTTTACAATCGAAATAACAAATTATCCAAATGTGTATTAGGTAACATGAGTTTATCAATCACTCACGTTTAGCTCATATTAGCAATTTAGCTCATTTTGAAAAGGAGAAAAAAAAAATAAAAAACAAGGTTTAAAATTAAAACTTTTCCTAATAAATACCATTTTTAAATTCTACCCACATACTAACTATTTTTCAAATATGACAATACCTAGCATTAGGTATTTTAAAATCTTCTAGCTAAACAGATTTAATTAAAACAATCAGCAACCAATAAGTAATTTAAAAAGAAAAGAATGTCCCGCATACCTGACATTTAATATAGATAAATGTAAAATATGCACCTGGGGGCTAACAACATGCATGCTTCATACTGTATAGAGGGAAAACATTTGGGGGAGTCAGAAAAAGAAAAGGATCTGGGGATTCTGATAGATCATAGATTTACCATCAGCATGCAATGTCAAGCTGCAATATCTAAAGCTAGCAAAGTTTTTTCTTGTATTAAAAGAGGAATAGACTGCAGAGATGGCGACATTATCCTACCCCTGTACAAAGCATTGGTCAGACCACATCTGGAATATGCAGTCTAGTTTTGGGCACCAGTTCACAAAAAGGACATTGTGGAATTGGAGAAAGTGCAGAGAAGGGCAACTAAACTAATAAAAGGAATGGAGGAGCTCAGCTATGAGGAGAGATTAGCTGAACAGAATCTATTGTTCCTTGAGAAGAGATGTTTAAGGGGGATATGATCACCCTGTATAAATATAAAAATGGTCCATATAGAGAACTCTCATCCCAATTTTTCACTTTAACCTCCTAAGTGGTAAACCCGAGTGTGACTCGGGGTGGATTTTAGTTGCAAAAAGCGGTAATCCCGAGTCACATACGGGGTTACTTTCACCTAAAAAAAACCCACACCTTTCTCTGTTGCTGTCCCCCGGCATCCTGCTGGTCCCCGCAGGTCCAGGGGACACGTCTGCCTCTTCTGATCTCCAGCCACGAACTGCGGTGTCGGTGCGGCCTGGACTTAGCAGCGGGAAATTCAAAATCATTTTGTATTGGATTAATTACAAAATAGCTGTATTGAGTCCAATCCGAAGAAATATTTATATAATATATATATAAATATATTATATATATATTATATATGCTGCTGTACAGTTGTATTACATGCTTATTTATATATATATATATATATATATATATATATATATATATATATATATTTTTTTTTTTTAAATTTATTAACTATTGGACATATTTTGGTGAGTTTTGCCTAAGAATTATTGCCTACAATGTAAAAAAAAAATTTCCATGCAAAAAAATAGTAACACTTTACGCACAGAAATTTGGACAGAATCAGACAGCTAGGGGGTTAAGATCGCTAAAAAGGACAAAATGGCACTCTTTTCGTCTGGAAGAAAAGAAGTTTAAGCTCCGCATAAGGAAGGGATTCTTCACTGTAATGTCTGTGAAAATGTGGAATCTGCTCCCTAAGGCAGTAGTTTCAGCAACTACTATAGATTGCTTTAAGAAAAAGCTGGATGTTTTCTAGCACAGATAGCACAGAATATAACTGGGTAATAAAGCTTTAAAGTAATTAATGTGTGAAGCAGACATTTCCAAATCAATAACTTTTGTATTCCTGTTTTTTTCCCCCAATTTCCAATTTTTGTTTACTGAGCTTTGTACTACCTTTCTTCATACATTTTTTTTGTTTTTAATTTAGAAAACAATACAAAAAGATACGTGTGTTTATATATATATATATATATATATATATATATATATATATACACTGCACAAGAATAAAATTACATGAAATAATTGCAATAAAAAAAGTACATCTGTACAATTTTTTATACCTCTTTATAGAGACCAATCAGCCCATAAAAGGGTTCAACTCATTTTTTTTTTTTCTCACAGGAGCTTAGCAGTCAGCATGTGTTTAATTTCTGCTGTAAGGAGAATGTTTAAATGATAAGCTGTTAGGCACAGATGAAATGACCGTGAGAACATCATGCTTTATGTCATATGTTATCTCATATGTATACCTTTCTCCTAGCATATGCTCTAACCATACACTGTAGCCATTCCTAACTCTCATGCAATGTGAAAAGGAGGAATTTGTTTTTACACTAGATAAATTACTTTGGGACAAAGTCAAAATGACTTTATTTAGACATACACAACTGTCCTTCTGAAAAGGTTAAGATCTAACCATGTAATGTGGCTGTTCTCAATATTACTGTACTGTGAAAATAGGGATTTGTGTTTTTTACACAGGATAAATCATTTTGGGACAGGCAAAATGCTTTATTACATATTCAGCCCTTCCTGTGAACAGAATATGATCTGACTGTTCAATATGGCTGATGCCAACACTACTGTAGTGGGAAAGGGAAAAATTATGTTTTCATACAGATGACATTACTTTGAGGCAAAGACATAAAAGATAAAAAGAATAAGTATTAGGTTGACATGTTTATAGTATTACTATGCAGCATTGTACACCCATTTTACCAGTTTAGGACTTAAGATGTGTAGCTGCTGAGACTGATAGCTGGGATTCTGATCTGTCTAGCAGATCTTCAGTCCATAGTTCTGTTGACACTGATTAGCTAAAACACAGGTTTTATCACAAGTGCTTATTACAATGTAAAACCAAAATAATACTGGACACTGTGTTTGCTGCAGCTGGGCGAAACAGCTAATTACATTGTATCTATTTGTTTTGAAATCAGGGGACTAAATATGTGAACCAGTAAGTAGAACATACATTCTCTTTATAAGAAAATATTTTCCTAGGTAACACCTGATCAATACATTTTTATCCTAAATTAATCCTTAAATTACTCCTTGTTATACTAAAGCTGCATACACACGTGCAATAATTGTCCTTGGAAAGGATCTTTCACAATCCTTTCCAACGACTAAGGACTGCACAATGCATGAACGAGTGCTGTACATACATCAGCGTTCTGCTCTATAGAGAAGGGAGGGGGAGAACGATGAAGCGACAGCCTACTGCACGCTCTCCCCCTTTGCTTCCATTACCTTTCTTCGTCCTCCATCATCCGTGGATCCGCCAGGGCGGTCGTTCGGACGATGGATGCTGGGCGCTGTACACATGCCAGAATCTCCGTGAGCCGATCATTTGACGAGAACCACTGGACGTGTGTATGCAGCCTTAGGCTTAGTCTACACGGACTGTTTCCCCAGCGTTTAACCTGAGGCTTTTAAAGCCCTTGTTTGAAGTCCCCATGCATTCCAATGGGCTAATCTACACCAGGACGTTTCCTTCAGGCACGTTTTTGAGCTTTATTTTAAACGTTGCTTGCAACGTTTAAAAAATTAATATACTAAAGTTTTATTAAATTTCAGTTATAACAATATGTAAAATGATTTATTCACCAAATACAAATAATTGTAAGTTTGTTAATAAAGGCTACGGTTTGGACTACTTTTCATTTAAAGTAAAACTGTGGATAAAACTATAAAATCAACAAGTGGGAACCCTAGCTGCTATTTACGTTAGAAACCCAGCACCTGGCTGCTTACTAAATATAAAGCAGGCAAACAAATATCATTGGATGGTGGTTGTTAGGGGTAGTATTGACCCAACAGCAACTGTCCCAAAACAAAGCTGAATATTCATTACTTACTTTGTAATTAGCCAGTAAACCCCATCCCCCTTATTTGTTTTTGGCTTATTCTTGTTGTTTCCCTTCTTCTTGCCAACGCCTTGTCTTTGGTATTTTATTATAAAAAAAATTTAAAAAATAGTGAAATATAAATTTTGCTAATCTGTGTTTGCTGTGAATAGTTGTGGAGAACATTAAACCTGTAGCAAACTACTCAAACTGCTCCTTGGCAAGTTAACCTATCACTAGTTGTTTGGACTGGCTTTTGTTTTCAATAATTTTTATTAAATTTTAATTTTCCATAGAAAAATTACAAAGCTGGAATGACATCATACAGACATCCAAAACTGATAATCAACAAAGCTTATGCATTACATAAAATACTGTAAAAAGGAACAAATAAGTGTGATGGCATTCACGTACTTAACAGAAACAATATAAACCAAAACCAGTTTGCCCAGAATAGTCAAAATAGAATAATTAGTCAAAGAAAATACCAGTACAATACAGTTGTGGCACCTCTGGCCTCTTAACTAAATAAGAAATGGACAGAGAACCGAGGACATACCACCCCCTCCACCAGTTGTACAACGTTACCAGTCATTCAGAGACATCTGGGGTATGGAGGGCACAGAAAACTGGATCCACCAATCCCACACAACTGGGAATCTCTGATATGGGATCTGTGAGGGAGCTCGTTAATTTCTCATTAATTAAATTAATTGACATATTATCCATTCTAAGTTTCACCTCATGAAAGGGTATTATCTGTTTCTTCCAGTCATTCGCTATCACTTGCTTGGCAGCCAAAAAGACATACATACACAGTTGAAATTGTTTATTCGTAAGCCGGGCTGGTTTAAAATGTAGCAAGGCCATCCATGGATCCATAGGAATATGTGTTTGAAATATACCATTTAACATTCTAAAACCTCTGCCCCAGAATCTACCTGCAAAAGGGCAGCTCCACCAAATATGTATAACTGACAATCCTCCTGACAATCCCGCAAACATAGCCTCAAGCCATGGCCCGGTAGATGTTTCAACTTAGAAGGTACCATGTACCAACGCATCGTGATTTTAAATGCTGACTCGAGAGTATAGGACTTGGTTTTTGCATTAATAATATGCAATCCCTTTCAGCATACAATATCCTCTCATTAGCAAATCTTTTATAGTGGGTAGTCAACTGTTTCCAGTATTTAGCAATAAGGATCTTTGCTCTGTTTAAGAAGAACTACTTTTTGCAGTCAGCTGAAGTTTCTGTACTGTAGAATATGATTTCCTACATCCTGTAGAAGAGCCTGTAAATTATTTGATTGATTTGATCAGAATTTTTTTTTTTTTTGTCCAGTACCCTTGAAAATCAGGGCAGGGCCCCCATATGAGGCACAATGAACCTGTTTGACCTCTCCCGCATAATTCTGATATTACTACCATAAAGACACTATATCCTCTGTCTAGCAATTTATATTTAGATTCTTCTATTAATTAGGGAGATTGTTTGAAGCTATCACCCTGCTGCATTGTTGTTACGCAGAGAGATGACTACTCTATTCTCATTCTCAGTTCCTGATAAACTCTGATAGTGAGTTTAAGTTTAGTGATAAGAGCAAAGCACATAGTTTCACTTTCCTTATAAACAGACAAATTGCAAAATTAGCTCTTAATATCTACAGTAATACAATCTGTCTTACATGTTTGCTGGTCAGTTTCAATTGTAAAAAAAGTCAAAAACAAACTTTATTTTGGAAGCAGCTCCAGGAACCACATGATCACATGTAGTCATTCATTTACTTTACTTTTTTTTATCATTGTCTAAATTATTTGTCAATGTTTTATTGTTACTCATAATCACTAATTTCATAAAATATATTTGACTTTTTTACTAAATGTGCATTCTAAAAACCACCCTAAAGACACTGCACAATAATTCTTTTCATTAGTAATTTCTTAAATATAATTAACAATCCCAAATATTTACAAAGTATGAACTATATTTAGTATATTAGCAAAGCAGGCACTGTCACCTTGCTGTTTTTTATTACCCCAAATACAGTTGAGCTGTGTGATATTGATCCATGTAAGTACAGTAAATAGAGCAGCTCATATATATCACATGGAGTCCTTTCTTAATCTCTAGATAAGTCTTTTGTTTGTTTTTGTTTGGAAGAGTAAAGCTACGTACACACGTCAGATTTTTATCGCCCGATAATCGGCATCGGCCAATTATCGGGCGAAAATCTGCCGTGTGTACAGTCGGTGTCGTCCATCGTCCGGACGACCGACCTGCCGGATCCACGGACGATGGACGACAGCCGATCCTAATGAAAGGGAAGGGGGAGAGAGTGCAGCAGGGTGCCGCTCCGTCGCTCTCCCCCTCCCCTCTCCATAGAGCATGAACGGTGCTGTATGTACAGCACCGTTCATGCATTGTGCAGCCCCTTGTCGTTGGAAAGGATCGTGAAAGATCCTTTCCAACGACAAAAATTGCAAGTGTGTACGCAGCTTAAGAATAGACTAGAACCTCTCTGAAAATGTAACAGAAATTCTTACTTTTCTCTCCAAAATGTCTTGATTTTTTTTCCTGATTTCCCATGCAAGATTTTTCCTCATAAAGAAAAAAACTATTTCAGACCAAGTCCACATTTCTTAAAATTTAAGATAAGATGTGCTTCCAATAGTATTGATCATGCACCATGGACATACACATGTTGAATAATATTGATTTTTTTATGGCTCCAGGCAGGGTATATCATCTTTATATTAATTTACACAATGTATAGAAAATTCAAAATTTAATATGATACTGCTGCCTAAGTATTCCTAAATTGTCTGCCTTTAATCAGCAATGATTTAATATCCGCAGTACATCATACTATTGGACCTTCAGTACAACTCATTAAATTGTGCTTATTATAATACAGAGATCTGTTAGCTAGAAGACGAATTTTACCATGAGGAAGTGAACCTGGATTTTACAAATAGCTAACATTTTTTGTTGAATCTATCGATATTAATTAACATATTAATGTTACCATTTTTAGTAGCTAGAATTTTATTATGAGAAAAGAACTGGCTGGACTCTTGTGCATACCGTGTTTCCCCGATGATAAGGCAGGGCCATCAAATAA
>NC_092862.1:71923459-71962740 GCF_032062135.1 Pyxicephalus adspersus | reverse complement strand
GGACATATTTCTGTAAGTTACAGGTCTACAATTGAAAAAAAAATTTCATGAAAAACAGTGGATCACTTTTGGTACAGAAATCTAGACCTCAGTGTAACGCTTAGGTGGTTAATGAAAAGACAAAGAAGATAATTACAAAAATATAGACATATTTGTGCATAAAGCAGCCTGTATTGTGTTTAGCTGAAAAAAAAAACAACTATGTTTTACAATAACCTTTGAATATCAAAGTAGCTATAGTATGTTCTCTCCACAACCCACTCATAGAAATTGGTTTTGATTGTATTCATGAATTATTTTGTTTACTTCCTTGAACCTGAGGGTGATGTTTATATATTGTCCAACCGTAGGACTGTGATGGAGAAATAAAACGGGCAACTGCATAACCTGACAAGTAGAATTACTTTGTAGTTATATAAAATGACAGGAACGAGAGAATCACAAACTAAACTGAAATACAGACATTTTAGCAGACAAAACATATGTAATATTTTGTCCTTGATATACATAAAAGTTGTTAAACAGTTCTGAACTTCAAGTCCTGCAATAACCCACACTCATGTAAATGTATGTGTACTTTTTCATGTCTTAGCATCTGTCTGTACATAAAAGAGACTTGTAAAACCTATTCATTGCTCTTCTAGTGTCTGGGTTCTATTGCATAGTTCTATGAAATGCCACTCATCCATGCCTGCTTCTGGCTCCAAACGACAACTCTATGTAAATACCCTTCCTGTGCCTGTGTAAGAAGAACAAGAGAACTAAAGGCACTCTTCTACTTCTCTACAAAACTAGTGATATTATAGCCCTGCTTCGTTAAAGCTCTCCAAGGCTGGAGAGAATACACTTTCATCAGTGAAATGGGTGATCCAGCAAATCTGGAATGGATTTCCTAAAAGTCATTAGCTTTTTGTTAGCAAATGTTTTCAGTCCAGACCAGATCCATGTCAGGTTTGCTGGATCACCCAGTTTCACTGATGAAAGTGTATTCTCTCCAGCCTTGGAGAGCTTTAATAAATCAGGGCCAGTGGATCCAGAGGCATCAACAAAATGTTAATGTCAATGAGTACATTAAGTGGCGCTGGGAAATGCTGGGAGGAAAGAAGTACATGTGAATTTAATGTACCAGACACTTTTCGTAACTCAAACCAGAAGTTTGGTTAAAAAACTTCAAACTCTTAAACACAAAAGAGCAGTGCTGCAGGTAAAAAAAACTCAAACATATTCTTTTGTTGATTACTGGAGAGCATCCCAATTGGCTGATGATTGCTCAGGGCAGACATTTTTTTTTTGCTGGCCAAAATTTTTTGGAATGGTGGTAGTGAGGGCTGGCATGATCCCTAACAATCACAAGCCTATGGGAATGGTTTGGCTGGTGGTTTTAAGTGGTGGTTCCTAATGTTCCCCATAGAATTGCCATTTTTTTTCACCTTCTATGTATAATATATTTATTTTCTATATACCCCACATCATCCACAGTAGTGAACTCTAATATTATTAAATATTTAAGGTGTTATATTAGAGTGGAACTAAACTCACTTGAGCTAAATCCCATGGCAGTGAAGATGTCTTCAGTCAGTCCTCTTCTGGTTTTGGGGTGTTTGGCCATCATAATTGCCTGTGTCAGACTGATGTAAATTCCCCGCATATGCATTGAACATGTGCAGCATTCCATCACAGTTGTGTACCGTGTTGTAATTGTTGCATTGCAGGATAAAACATGTCTCTTTTGCAATGAAGAGCATACTTCCTAGCACTGTTCTTAATTTTTAGTTCAATTTAATTTTTCACTTTAATTTGTTCTGAATATTTTAAAGTACAAGTAGTCACGTTTTTATTTTATAGAAAAGAATTCAAATACTATCAATTTGGATAGTTAATTTTGCATTATGCTTGATTAGGAAACGGCAAACAGCAAATTTCAATTATTTTGGATTCCCCTGCAGCGTTATTTGTGCCCTTCTTACCATGGTTACCTATTAAATGTAAATTAAATTGTGTATTCAGTGCATAATAAGACAGCAAAGGAAATGTCTGTTAAAGCTGTTCACATTTTCAAGATTGCCACTTATGCATGATTTGGCAGTACAAACATTTTCAGCTCACAGACGCTTGACTTGCATTTACATACCAGTGCACATTGTCCTGAAGACAGCTCAGGCCTCATTAGGGAAATTATGCATGCTTCTTTAGCACAACACATGTCATATTGCTCTCTCTGATGACATCAGAGGCATCTACATGTAAAGGATAAAAGAGTAACTGAGCACTACATCAAAGAGATGGGATTGTTGAAGTGATTGGGAACACTGCACAGGCTGAATAATAAATTACTCTTTAGATATAACCTTTTCTTTAAGTTTCTTCGTGCAATGTTTGAATCCTCAGCATTCTTTTGTACGGTAAAAGCTGAGTATAAACATTGCTGTTATAAAACTATCTACATCTGCTTCATTTGTTGAACAGCAAATAAAGGTGTTCATAAACATTGCTATTCACAAGCAGTTATGCAGTCATTCAGATGCACATTTACAAAAGATTCTTCTTACTACATAGAAAAAGAAATTATGCTTTTACTGCTTATTGCAGTCAAGAGCGAAAAGCTGGCTCTGGTAGGAAAGTGACTTTTCTAATGCCATTGACCACTGCTATTCATGACAGGTTTATCGATTTTTTTGGCAGCCTTAGGGCTGGTATACATGGGATTTAGTTTTATGTACTCCTATGATAAAATGTAAATTGAAGCAGCTTGAAGCCACTACTTAAATTGCTCAAAGCTGCTCAGCAATAAGTCAACACAAATCTGAAGCATTGGAAAACAAATTGCATTGACCTCAGTTTCTAAATTTGGCAATGAGATATGAGCTTTTATCCTAGAACTTTTCTGTGTCTGAGCTCATTGCAACCTTTTTGTCAGTGTATTATGTATAGGTAGAGACAATATACAGTATACTTTAGTAGCACAAATAATTGGTTATATATGTGTTGTTGATTAAATAAGAGTTATTTTAGTCTAATCTGTACATAACTCCTCTGTGCTAGAACCTAGCGCTAACACAGTCTTATTATTCTAGATAAGGATGATTTTGTGAGCCTTATCAACGTAGGTAAAAAACACCAGACATAAATACAAGGTTATTCTCTGATTACCGACGCGTCTTGCCCAAGGAGGGCTTCCTCAGGGGATTTTGAGAATTCCAAACTGGAAAAACATATAAGATATAGTACAGTTATTATAGTCCATAGCTTACATGACTTTTATGCTCTAGATTATTCACAGATATAATTGGGAGTTGTTAGCTACATATACCCCATTATGAATGAATTGGGGTAATAATGAATGGTAACAATCAAATAAACTATTAAAAATGTAATCAACTTACTTGTGTCTGTCGATTAATGTCTCTCAAACACCACGTTAAAAGTGAACCAACTATCAAAGTGTATTTTGGATCTTAAACAAAAGAAATGCATGTAGTTACTATAACAGTAATAACATTACATGTATTTCTTTTGTTTAAGATCTTAAATACACTTTGATAGTTGGTTCACTTTATATCACATTCCAACGTAATGTTTGAGAGACATTATTCGACAGACACAAGTAAGTTGATTAAATTTCAATAGTCTATTTGATTGTTACCATTCATAATTAACCCAATTCATTCATATTGAGGTATATGTAGCTAACAACTCCCATTTGTATCTGTGAATGTTTTAGAGCATAAAAGTCATGATACACTATGGACTATAATAACTGTACTATATATTATATGTTATTTAAGTTTTGAATTCTCAAAATCCCCCGAGGAAGCCCTTCTTGGGGAAAACTCGTCGGTAATCAGAGAATAACCTTGTATTTATGTCTGTCATTCTTTACTTATGTTGATAAGGCTCACAAAATCACCCTTATCTAGAACAGAAGGACTGTGTTAGCGCTAGGTTCTAGCACAGAGGAGTTATGTACAGATTAGACTAAATATACCTTTTATTTAATAAACAACACATATATAACCAACTATCTGTGCTACTAAAGGCCTGTCTTTTCTTCTTTTTCTCTACCTATACATAATACTCAACCCTGCAGACTAGGCACGGAAAATATCTGTTTCAATTGCTATCTTCCTTTTGGTTAGAACATTTCCCTCACTTTTTGCCAGTGTAGATATGCCTTTATTTTCCTTATATGTATATAAAAATGTATTTCCCTTTAAAAGCATTAAGAGAACATATCAGTGAGTTTTTGATCATTATGCATCTTTTGTCTCTTAATTTTGCTAACTCAGAATATAGCTAAAGATGTAGTAGCATTACTAGCAAGTGAATGCTTACATTGTTAGCAAGTGTATTGCTTTGCATGGATAGTGTTCTGTTTTGCATGGTTGGTATTCTATTGAAGCTGAATAAAATAAGGTTAAAATAGCTATTATGTGGGTTAAAGTACCCCTCAGGGCTGCAGACTAAGCACATTCATAAAAGTTACTGAACATTAAAGTGATTTAGTAAATAAAATATATTATTTCTTGTTATAGATGAGAAAACAAATAAACATCTGCTAGGCTGTGTTCAGTCTGTATAAATAGCATGCGCTGACATTGAAAAAGTTTCATACAGCTGTGATTCATAAAAAATGCCAAAAGCACTTCAATGAGGGGCTTCATTATATAAATGTATGTATCCTGTTCCTATGTATCCCATATCCCATGTTTTAAACAGTGTGCATAAACATTTTAAATGTGTTAATAATGTGAGAATGAAATTCAGACACGTTAAATCGTTTTTGGGCTTTATTTAATAATATGATATAAAACAGTAATTCCAATAATCATTAAACATCAGAAATCAGCTTTCAACCAACCTTAACTACTCAACTGAAGTTTCAGATCAGTTGTTATTCCTGCTTACATGCATTTCCAGCAATCATTTATTTGCGGCTTCAGAATTTTTTTTAATAAATCAAATATAGTTTTAAATTTTTGTATCTCATAGCTTGAAATATTAAATAAAAGTTAATGCTAATTCATGCAAATATATATTTACCAAATGAGGGTCAATGCACAAATATTAGCTAGTCACTCAAACAGTTTAATTAAGGAACAAGTTGAAACATAAAATACACAGCAGTATTGTTTGATATGAATATAGGAACTCAAATAACAAACTATACAGTAAATGAAAATGTTGTTATTAGGTTAACCCCTATAGTAATATATAATAATAAAGTAATAGTTAGTACATAATCCAGCAATTATGGGGTATCATATATATCTATATATCTACAGACAAACCTTGTCAGGCAACAATAATGATGTGTCCAATTCATTCTTTACGAACCATTTTGAGAAAAAGGGAGATTTTGTAAACTCTAAAGGAGACGTGTGATGAATATAACAAAAATATTGAGCACAATAACATAGTAAACATATGATCCCTCCTTCTGTTGGGGCATATAATCCCTCAACATTTGGTGCTATGTCTTTTTACTGCCATCTCTCAGGATGTTTGCCTGACAATGCTGAACACCCATGCTCCTATTTGTTTCCTTTGTTTTTGGTTATTTATCTCCATTTGCTCAAAAAATCAAAGTTCCAGACTCCTTCTTCTTCACAAAACGCTATATTCATCCTTATCTAAAACATTTATTTTAAATAACAAGACTTTAAATAACTGGTCTGAAAATATATTTTAGAATTGCTGTATGATATGAAACAATTTAGTTGAAATGCTTACCTGGGGTAAAAAAACAAAAACTAAAAAAACCTGCAAGAACAGTGTTGAGAGAGTGTTAAGACAGAGGGTGCCCTTAGATAACCTAATATGAAGTACACATGTGGCAAAGCAGTATTTGAAAGCATAACAGGCTTTTGTGAGTGCAGCACATGAAGCAGCTCTGAAAATCACTAGTAATCATAGAAGAAAAAAATCTCACTCAGAGAGGAAATCTAGGCTCTGTGGTGTTAACCATTGCAGAGCTGCAAACTAATACTCAGGATAACATAACAAGAAAAAGGCAAGGTCAGTTAACATCTCTTTGAATTTCTTTAAAAAAATAAATTTTAGTCTTCCCCTTGTGTGCAGAATTATCACACTGTTGGTAGTCAACACAATATAAATATAGTTAACAATAATATAGTTTTGAAACAAAAAAAGTTTTTATGCTTTTTTTGTGCTTTTTACAGCATTTACATTATACATAGCATAGGAGCATAGCTGACCTTTCTTTGCTCATAAATACAATTTATCTGTTAGCTCAAAACTATGTTCTGTGACTGCAATCCAAGACTGTTGTGTTACAAGCAATGCTACAAGCAGACAATTAAATTGCTGGTTTCTAAGCCAAGAGCAGCCCACTAAAGCAATTGCCAGAGCTACCAGATTGTCATTTTGGGTCTAATGATCGGAAGGCTGGTGACAAAAATAGTCAGAACAATTCAATATAAAATAACAGTCTAAAAGGCATATTATACTTCTCCGATGACTAAGCTGAATGTATATATTTCTTTTTCTTCAATCTTTTGTCTAAATATAGTCAACAGTCACATGAGTAAAAATGTTAATTAGGAACACAAATAAGTTGCAATGCATGGTATTCAGTATTGGTAATAATGTTTATCTATCTAGATAATTATTTTGTGTTTTGCTCATCATTTACACATACATATGCTGATTTCAACAGTTCCATCAGTATCTTTCTTGTTAAGAGATTTTACAGTTTTTTTTGCAAATATTTTTATCTGTACAGTAACAGTAGCAGTATCCTGGTAAAGAAATGAAAAGCAATGCATATTTAAATATATTATTAGCAAAGAAAAGTAATAAAATGAAACCCTAGGCTAAAACAATTCTCAATCTAAAGAAAGGACACTGGCCTTGTGCAGGGGTTGGATCCACTGGCCAACCCTTAGCCAGGGTGACCATATTATCCATAAAAACCTGTACAAGTGTTGACAAAATGCATTAGAGTTCATGACGAAAGCAAAATTAGAAGCACCAGAAGATAAAGTTCTCCACCTTTTTTCATAAACCACTTGTGTATGTCTTTATTTGACCTGCTAATGTGATTTTTATGTGAATGTCCTTGACTGACTTGAATAAAAAACTCAATATGTTTTTATGTCAATTTTTGTATTGTTTAGTACTGGAGCAAGTTCATTGAGCATCCACCAATACCAAAAAACAATTTTTTAAAAAAGTGAAAAAAATCAGTGAAATTCTAATGTAAATATAAATTAAAATGCCAGAAACCTGAGGCAGTATACCAATAGTGGTGGTATCCGTGTATTACATAAAATCTAGTAGCATTTTGTTTTTACTCTGTACTAATTGTTACATACAAGGCCACGGTTCAGGCATGTAAAAATGTTCAACTCATCAGCAAAATCTAGCCTATTTATTTTTTACTAGAGAAGCTGATTCATTTTTCTCCAAGGATTATTCATGTCTTGACATTACTCTTTAATGACAAGATAGACTTCTTAACACTCTACTGTATGACCTGACTAGGAGAAACATGTTAACACATAAATCAACATGACTGCTTGCGTTAGCTTACTATATATATGTGTGTGTGTGTGTGTGTTTAGTGATATACACATTAGCCTCACCAAACATTAAGTACATGTTTTACAGGCATGTTTCCTGTTTGTATCCAGCAATAACAAGGTTTGTTTAAAATGTGCTACTCTAAGTGGAACTATCATTAAAAAAACACACACACACTTACATTTACTTCCACAGAGCCTTGATCCCTTTGGAGTTTTCATTAATTGGGTCTATTGGGCCCTGTAATATTTCTTCATTCCAATGTGAAGGAAGTGCGGGGGAATGAGTATAAGACCCATTCCCATAAATGGGTAAAGCAGCCCTAGAAATACACCACATCATCTACACAACACCACATCTATAAAATAATACTTATCTTTGCAGGTTCCAGCGATGAGTATTAGTCTGGAATCCAGGACAATCCATCCAGTGCTGGCTGTCCTTTCTTGTAAAATACCTAACTGAACAATTTTTAGAAAACTGCTTAGTTTAAATTATTTATAAATATTAAAAAAAAATGGGCATTTTATTCAGTATTTTTATTTGTGAATGGATTTTCTGCTCAAACACTCCATTTTTCTCCATTTTTACCAGAAGCCAGCATACTAGAAACTTAGAAAACCCTCAATCAAGGAAAGCAAAGTCTAAAAAAAATACAAAATGTGTTATTAGCATTCCTTATTTTTTCTTTTCTTTTTGTACTATATTGAACTGATAAAAAAAAGAATACAAAAAAGCAAAATCTAGAAGCCAATGTTACAGAAATGAACAAGAAAGAACCGTTGCAACTACATAAAGGAAACTACACTACTTAATATCTGACTATAATCTAGGTGGGGTTATTAGAAACAACACATTGTGAAATTTAGTTTTTTTAGTCTTTGCTTTAGCAGGAGCCTGTTTATTGGTTCCCTAATGAAAACCTTACGAAATAATGAATTAGTGGTATATTTAATAAAACACACCTCACCTAGGGTACGGTGAGATATATTGCTTGAAAGTTGATTTACAAAGAATATTTAATAAAATTGTCCAAATGGCTACTTGCTGTTTTACTTGCTGTTTTACTTTAAACACGACAAGACCTCTCTATTAGGAATGACAGAAACAGACTTAAGACAAGCACATTATTCTTCTCTAGATCCTGTGGATCTAATGTGAAAGCCATTTTATTGACACATAATTATAAAGCAATCACTCTGACATTCACTGAAACATTGCCTGGTTGAGATTCTTCCAAGACCATGAGTTTCAATGTCAGTAATTCATTGTACACCAGGGAATGTTCCAGTGAATGTCAGATTCACTGCTTTATAAATAGATCCCGTAGCGTTATAAAAAGAACATCTATTTTGTATGATATGCATAGTCTATACACTTTCCTAATGCTATTCTAATAGAGACTAGGATCATGATTTATATATTTACAGTGCTACATTTAATATGCAGCAAAAAGTATTTTTTTTTTTAATTCAAACAATTATCCTACAAAATGTTAAGAGATTGTTTTGCAGTAGCTTGCCATGTTAAGTTTTTTAGTAAAACAATTTTCACATAATACAAACATCATTAAAGCGTATATATAAATAATATAAATAATAATTTTATAATATTTGAAATGTATATTGTAAATTACAAATGTCATTCTCTGATAAATAGGTTGATAAGACATATATTGTGATACTTTCTGATCATTTGCACTATGAGCAGTTACATTCACATTGCAAATCATATAGTGTAATCATGGTTGTGATTTGAAGTTCTTTTCTTATGGTTAAAAGGCACTGGAAATTGAGTGGTATTTTTTCCTAGAGAATCCTAAACTATAACAACCTCTAACATCCGATAAGTCTCGGGAAAGCTTGCTTACTCCTAAATTTGTAAATGAAACATACAGTAAGCTGTGCTGCATGAGTTCACAGAACAAGTGCAGAGGAAAAGACCTTCTATGTTCTATTTCTGATGCAGAACAATAATTTTACACCTGGCTGTCGTATTTAAGCCCTGAAGGTCTGCCAGTATTTATGAAAGGGGATTTAAGAAGGACTACAGCCAATTGTGTTGGTAAAAGAAGTAAAACAAATAAAAGCTGTCTGCAGATAATTTATTTTATGCCAAAAACAAAGTCCAATTTGGGCAGGAAAAATACATTTGCAAACAAAAAACAGACTAACACAACACAGACCAAAAATAAAAAAATATGAGTAATACCATAGGGACACTGAACAAAATTATAATTATCTTAAAAGGTCATTTGTAGATTGTTGCAGACGTTTATGGGATTACTATTGGTTTTCTTTACAGGTTATTTATTATCTAAAATCAGTACCTGTCTTCCTAAATCAACATAATTAAATAGAGCCAACACTTCCACAGGTAAAATCCACCAATGTAGAGGTCTATGTATAAACCCTATTTGTGAGGAGTTAGGTGGTATGCCATTGTTGATGCTAGAGTTTGTTTTTATTTTTGTTGTATATTTTACCCATATATAATTAGCTGTTGACAGACTCTGGTCTGCTACAAAAAAATAAAAATAGATAAAGTATAATTCCAGCTTAAATATGTTATTTTTATAGATAGAGTAAGGAAGTTTTGGAAAATTTGCCATCTTTGTCCCTACTGGAGAGGTTTCCTCCTACCTGTTTTTGGGACAGGAAGTAATGTGTATCTGGAATTCTCCAATAGAAACATATACAAAAAAAACACATTTCAGTTAAACGAAAATGTAAACTCATCAGGAGGCATCTGTACTTTCCCTCTGCATTGGTCTTCAGCCTTCTTTGTCTCAGCCAACACTTCCAGACTCAGCAGTAGTGCCAGTAGGAGCAGCACCAAGCCAAGTAGGGCCAACTTGGACATGATGGACAACTATTTCCAGCTGTGTGAGAAGATAGAAGATCAGATAACGCAGATTGTATTGTCTCACCTGTCATGCTTGGAAGTGCTCATTAGTTAACTATGGAGCAGTTGAATTACTTAGCGTTATGAATTACTTGAGCGTCATATCAAACAAAAATTTTCACACTATGCTGTTTGCCAACAAGGTGGAGTGATTGATTTTCAATTCAATTAACCAGTACTGCAGTGGTGACATGTTTCAGCCTCTTGTTCCTGATCACAAGTAGTATTTTTACCACCAGCACTAACATAAAAATGGATTCAGTCTGATCCCATACTGTCCCTGCTTACCTAAATCGGCTATAGAAATTTTTCCTAGTAATTTTCTTCAAAGAGAATTTTGACCCTGACAGTATTTGTTGACTGTTCTGACCTAAGACTTAACATTTTACAGTTCCAAGCACCTTTCAACAGAGGGATTTAGGACTTAACAGCTTAATTGCAGCAGAGGACAGACCTATTTCCCCTAAGATAGCCCCCTTGGGACTACTCATTTAGGAAGGACTACAGTTATTTATGTTGGAGAAAAAAATGAAACAAGTAAAAATGAGAAGTTTCTTGGAAATTGTGATGTCCTTGTATTTTTGATGACACAAACTCTGGCAAAACTGACTTTGGAAAAGGGTAGGAAGCTACTAAACAGGATTGATTGCCTCACAAGACACTGTAAGGAATTCTGATGAAGATCACTAAAAACTATAAATGGCTAAAATGTCTGTACACAGTCGGCATGATTTATTAAAGCTCTTCAAGGCTGGAGAGGATACACTATCATCAATGAAGCTGGGTGATCCAGCAAACCAGGAATGGGTTTCTTAAAAGTCATTTGCTATTTATTAGCAAATGTTTTCAATCCCGGACAAGATCCATTCCAGGTTTGCTGGATCATCCAGCTTCACTGATGAAAGTGTATCTTCTCCAGCCTTGGAAGTTTTACTAAATTGGGTCCAGTGAATCAAGCAGAACTATTAAATCTTTGTCACAGTTCCATGCAGGACTAGGGGATCTGTGATCTCTTCCTATCGAACCAGCAGCACCTCTGCCCATGAATTCCATGCTGTGTTAACTTCCTGGTCTGAATGTGACTTCTGAAAACTGTTCTTCTTGAAAACTCTTCCTTTACCCCAGGAGACTAGGATCCACCCCAGGCATACTCAATCTACTGGAGGAAGTATAACCACCATATGGGATCCCTCCGTTGAAACTCCCTTTGGTGGTGAGTTGTGTTCCTTTCATGTTACATGTCCATATGGGATCCATATGGGATCCCTCCATTGAAACTCCCTTTGGTGGTGAGTTGTGTTCCTTTTTTATGTTACATGTCCTCCTGTGGTTACATGACTTCCCCAACAGGATGTTACCTCAAGTAGTTTTTCCAGTCTCTGTTTCCAGGTACATGCTTGTGAATCCTGTTTCTTTTGTGATTTTTGTGACTTTATCTTTGACTCCATCTTGATCCTTTGGCATACTGACCTTGGCTTTGTGCAGACCATTCCTGTTTGCTGCATGCCCTGACCTTGGCCTGTCTGACTACACTCCTGTCTACTGCTCTTGTACTGCATCTTGGTTTTTCCCAGTCAGCAGTCATCAGCCCCTGTGTTAATGGGGGTTGCAACCTGGGCACCACTTCCTAATGGCCATCACCCCTTGGTGTGTGCCCTTTGGGGTGTGCTAGTGGAGTCAGAGATTGATGCCCCTTTACATCCCTGACAATCTAGCTGGTTGGTTATTTTTAGAGGTGCTTTGAGCTGAAAAAAATCCTAAGTTGGAACAATTCCAGTTAGAATGGACAAGAAAACAGAGCTTGAATTCCAAATCAAAATTCAAATTTTCAAAAAAAAAAACGCTTTGAGATATAGGTAAACTTTTTTGGCATACACATTTCAGCCAATCCAGTCAATGTCCATTGATTACTCCCAACGTCTGCCAGCTGGATTGGCTGAGTTTATGCTATAACAGGTAATAATCAATAACAGGTACAGTATATATTTCTGATATCTTATATTAAAAATTTGAATTGGGTTGGTTTGCTAAAAGTTCTGATCTGATGTCAAAGTAGCCTAAATCACAGTTGGATTTAACTTCAAGCAGAACTATCCAGCCACCTCTAATTCCTTCTATAGTTTTTTAATGCACCAAGTACAACAGAACTAGCTACATTATAATATGAATGTTTAGTAATAAGTTTTTTTCATGTTTACTACAATTAGAAATGTAAAAAAACTTTTTTTTGTTTCCTTGAAAATTTGGCTATAACTTTTAGGGACATAATCCTTATTAGATAACATAAGAAATGTTTGTTTAGACTAATAAAACACCACCTTTACTGACTTATAAAGTAGACTTTCTCTGAAACCAGAATTTATTTATGCATATGAGAGGCATTAGCATGCAAATGAATACAGTAGCCAGTAATACTGACACATTTCTGTATCAAACACGGCAAGTTATTACTGCTTGGGTTACAAAGGTCTAAAATCACATTACAAAAATGTTGCAGGCTATTTTTAGATGTTATACATTGTTATGTTGCTGGGGTCTGCTACCTATTGTGCTTCAGGTATATTTCACAAGCCTCAAGACATGCCGTTTTAAAGTGTACTGTTCTATATTCAAGATGAAGAAGACATTATGGAAAGACTATTTTTAACAAGAAGGAACTATTGATCAATTCAACATTTAAAGACAATATAGGCTTTTTTTGGTAATGTATTCAATTATATTTTAGTTATGTGATACACTTTATTCAATCCAGTATTTGTTTTGACATATATATAATGTTTTTGTTTGCTTCTGGGGATGTGGGAATGTAAATACCAAATGTAAAAATTCCACAGGATATGCTTAACAGGACAAACTCTAGAAAAAGACAATAGACTGGAGAAAATATTTGAACAATGAAAGAAAAGTTCTTTGTCTTCAGTCAACAGTTTTAATACTTGAAATAGTTGTAAACAGCTTTTGTAGTTGTCCAATTGACCTGAAACAGCTACCTATTTTGCTTGTAACATTTATTAAATAAAGAAAGTGTAAAACAATATACCAGACCAGTTACAGCAAACTGTATAAATCATAAATACATTAGTGTAAAAGAGAAAAAGTGGTAAATCCTCAAATATATAAAATAATGGTGAAAGAAAAATGAAACAGAATATCAGAGGAGTGAGGGTGGACATGAATTGAGAAAAGGAAGATGGAAGTATGGGAGGAGAGAAAAGTGGCTGGGATAGGGATGGGAATATGGCCAATTTAAAGAAAAATGAAGTGTGTAACTCCCCATGTAACCATCTAAGTCACAGGTAGTGGCCTACTTGGGGGCTAGGTCACCCCTCGGGAAACCGCGCAGTAGCAGAAGTATAATAAAAATGAACTGGGTCACCCAATTGTCATAATAATAAAGAGTAGAAAAGCACAGGCCCAAAGTAGGATGGAGTACAAATATCTGATACATTGAACATAAATCTTCTCCAGTCCTGGATCCACTGCAGTACCGTCCCTGAGCAAGTCAAAGACCTAGTAAAGACAAAAATTAGGGTGTGAACTGATAGAAAAAAGGACACAACAATACTTGTAATATAAGAAAAAGCTGGCATGACACACAGGATCCTATTGAGCTGGGGCATCTTGTGTATATTTCAAAACAGTGCAAGCAAGGTGAAACACCAAACTCCATATGTAAGAAGGCTTGCTCAGAGTCCAAAAAAATGAGATTCCAGCAAGATGTTTCGTTTTGCTTTATTCTAGAAGTTTTTTGAGATAAGCAAGTTAACTAGATCCAAAAAAGAGGGATCATTTTATTTAAGGTTAGTTTAATTCAGATTGCTAGGATTATGAAGCTAGAACTGCAAACACTGGTGTGTCTTTGGGTGCCCTAAGCCACTGTCTTTTTTGAGGAGATGCACACACCTAAGAACCCAGGTAGAACACTTAGCTACAAGGGAGAGAGGCATTTAATCATCCATGGTTAAAGTTTCAATGGCTGAAAAAAAAAAAGTTTGCCGAGGCAGAGTAGAAGCTTTTGTTATATGTCAACTTAATTTATTGATTTGACTGTTTTTGTACATAATACTCTGTTATGAACATATTTAGTTACTTTAATGTATATAAATGGATTTGTAATTTGACATATTCATGTCCTTTAACTTTACCCAATATCTTCTTAACTTTTAATTTGAATAACTTTTAAGGTTTTAAGTCTAAATTCCAATGACATTGTCATGACCAAATGTCTAGTTTTCAACATAAAGACATTTACTTGGAGCTGGTTTAAAGTTGCAGAATGATTTCCTTTTGGCTTTATTATCATCCTGAAAATCTAAAGAATCAATAGCTAAACAAATCTCAGAAAAGCATAGAATCAATACATGAAAAATATAAAGTACATCGTATTAAAGATTTATAGGTGACTCAAAACTACATTTCGAGTCCCAGACATTATCTTATATTTATTAAATTGCCTAAATTTCATGCTGACTTTTCTATCAAGCAATCTCACCTAAATATGCTGTAGTCAGATTTTCAAAATAAGGTAAAATGAGCTGTAGTCTTAGAAGGGAAAAGACAATTTGTTGTGTTTAGCTACATATTGACAGTTCTCATTAATATTTATGTTTAAAGCAAACCTTTCCTTTCCTAATTTGACAAACTCACAATGTAAAGACCTGTGAACTTCTCAGCCTAAAAGTTAACCTGTGCATTTTTTCTAGCACTAGACTAGACTTTTTCTGCAGTGAACACAACAGAACATTGAGAAGGTAAAGACAGAGCCCCTGATTCATCAAGCAAAATCGTATTATCGGTCGCGCATTCGTATTAGCGATCCGGAATCGTGCGCAATCGCGCTATTCAACAACCGGAAAAGCTCGCGCACGGAGCCGCGCTTATCCGACAGCTTTTTACTGGCGATCATGCATTAAAAGTCACTGTTCCCCTAAAAAATCATTCGCTGGTCGCGCGTATTATCGCGCTTCCAGCGATCGCGGATTTTAATGATGAATCAGGGGCAGAGTGTTCACCTCAATCATTACTGTCATGTCATGTTTTTTTTTAATTTTCGGAAATGTGTTTATCAATTATTTTTCCTGTTCTGTATATGTTGGCCCTAGTCATAGATTAGAGATAGGTACGATAGGGCCTACACGTTGAAACAGAAGAAATGTGAATTATAAAAATGAGCTGTTATTAAATAATAAATAGGAAATGTTGCCATTTTTTTAACTACTTTCAGGTATTCCAAAGCAATCAAATCTAAAAAACACTACCTAGCCTTGAATCCGGAACCATAGGCTTCCTAGATGCAACCTGTTCTAGTTAACAGCCACACATGATGCTTAGAGTAGCTAACTAAAGGAAAGGCAAGAGCTTGGTGATGCTTGTAGTCTGTAAGACATGAAAAGAAAGTCTCGAGATACCTGTCACATCATCCAATACATCTTGTATAAAAAGTGAAATACAGGAAACAGCCAAGACATATGACCGGAAAGGATCCTAAACTTGTGGAAGCAGAATGGATAGGTTGTAGTTCAACTTTAAAGGTAATCTAAATTCCTGCATTTTTTGTGTTGGAAGGTTTTGCAGGACAAGATTTCTAAGCCCTTGAGTACAGAGATACATCGGTTTAATGACCCCTCTATATAGTGGGTACAGAGCACAAGCCACAACTTCTATGGGGCTGCGGGTGCTGAATTCACAAGACCTCTCAAGGGTGAGGTTTTGTAAGGACAATGCACCTGTCATCCCTGGAGGGGTTGTAGCATGTGCTCCATACCCTCGTGGATAGAGCATGTGCTAGAACTCCTCTATGGCCACGGGTGCAGTAAACTTACACAACCTCTCAAGGGGGAGGTTGTGTAAGAACAATGCACTGGTTGATCATGGACGAGTTGTAGCACGTGCTCTGTACCCATGTGGGTACAGAGCATGTGCTACAACTTCTCTAGATACAATTTGATAGGCTGAGAACAGGGAAACCCTGATGATGCTTGAGTCGACCCAGGCATAGTCAGGGTTTACCTTTTCTCAGTCATTCAGCACTAGAAGTAAATGAGAAGTCTTGTCCTCATTTGCCCTCTAGTGCCTGGGGATCCCACACTGTCAGCAGTCCCACGGCTGTGCTCATGTCATTAACCCAGCCATGGGAATCATCCTTTCATTGTAGGATAACCTGTAAAAAAAAAGTTAAACACAGTTACATAAAGATCACACATCTAATAAAAAATACTTTCACAATAAAGTCTTGTCCCACTTTTTTTCAAAAGTAAAAGTACTCCCCTGTACTCATTCCCCAGGGTGGGGCAATGGAGATCTGGGAGTCCCCTTTTTAAAGCTGGCTTTCAGATTCCAACATCCTGCTAAAAACGCTCATAAAGCCTCCCTTTTTTTCAATGAAGTTTTCATAAAAAACCTAAAAACGCTTGTAAAAGCCTCCCTAGAATTTATTGGGAGTGTTCACTGACATTTTTAAATGTTTGTAATCGCAGGAAAATGTGGGGAAGTACCCCCATTCAATATAATGGGCGCATTTACCTGTATTTTCCTGCATTTTTTTTTTAAACGTAACAAGGAGCGTTATCTAATGCTCATAAACGTGCCCCAAGGATTATGTAGATTAGCCAATTGGAATGCATGGGAATTTCAAACATAAGCCTTTAAATGCTCAGTTTAAAAGCTAGTCCATGAAGAATAAGTCTTAATAGCATTTAAACAAACTTGAATCACATTGCTATACTTGCCACATACACAGGTCAAAGGGTTGTATGAATAATATGTCAGGGCTTGTATTCAGTTTTCTCTGAAAAACATTTATAATTTATGTCATTCTAAATTACATAAATAATGTGTTTTTAATATAACTGACACACATAATCTTAATCACAGGTATATTGTGTTTAAATTGATACATTGGGTATATTCAGAACCTATCTTTAAGTTGATTACATTTAAAAAGGTTTATAACAAATTTAATTTGATCTACTGTATTCATTCATGGGTATTTTTTCAAAGGTGAGTTGCTACAGGTGATTAAATTGGTTGCAATGATTCAGGATATTAATCTCCTAGTATTGTATTGCAACTACCCTGTTACATCTACATAAGGAAAAGTGCCAGAATGTTTTTTAAGCCTTGGAAAATGAGAACAAATCAACTTGTAGAAAAAGAAAATTACAATACACAGTTGAGTTTAAATCCCTTGTATTCTGACTTATCCCGTTTGGCATAGTGGCATTTCGCTGCCACTCTATTAAGTATGTTGTCAATAACTTAGATGGGCCATTAGGCAAAGTTAGCAAGTGCAGAGAAAATTGAATACATACAACATAGTCAGTTTCTTTGCTCAAAGTGGATGCCCCACTGATTCTCTACATTCCATCTGAAAAGCAAGCTCAGCAGATGTGAGCAGTAATAAATGCATTTGCATTATTCTATCATAGCAGATCAGTCAAACTTTAAAAAATGGAAACACATCGATTCAACAAAACACAACATAATTTCAACCTTAAAACTCAAAGAATGTAGAGTGAAATTTAAACAGCCATATTAATACAAGACATATTTTAATGAACTAAAAATACAGATATAGGGTGACGTTCACATTTAAATTTCAATTAGATTTATATTGTTTTTTTTTTCAAAAGTTTTTAAATTAAAATACACAATAAACATCTTTTTCAGACACTGTATATGTGACAAATAACTGGTAAATATTTTCATATCCCTTTGGTGAATTTGTTGCCTACTCCAAATGTTACACCTCTGCTTAGTAGTGTTGCTAGAACTTGCCTCAGTTTCTAGGGTTTTCAGATGAACTGGTCTATAAAATGCTGGATACAGAATGTCCAGAATCTGAACATAATGTAATTGGGGAAAACATTTTGATAGTTTGTTTTGGTCCCTGTTGTTAGGATTCAGACTGACTGTAAATATCCAACATTGGGTTTGGTTCCTTTGGCTCCAGAGAATAAATTTCTTTACCAAAACTAAGGTGAACATTTTGCCCAGTTTAGTAAAGCATTGTAAAAAGTCTGGCTTGTGCAATAGATACAGCAACACAGCAGCCAAAATAAGTAATATGCATGGAAAGATTGTAAAATGTTTGGAAAAAATGCTATTTAAAAAAAAAAAGAAGGGGGATGCATACAGTCTAGGGATACTACAGTCTAGTCATTCTAGTGATTTGCCTTCAGTTTTAGCTTTGTAGGGGTCTTCAGCATCCACTGTGTAGCTGCAATGAGCCTCCACTTCTCTGTTTACAGCGGTGGGAAGTAAACTTTCTCCTAGGCACCAAAGTTCCAGAAATGTTCCCCTTTCCTACCTTTATGTCTCCTCCCATCTTTACACCTTAACCAATCTCCTCAACTAACCTTCCAATGACCATTTTGTCCTGAGATTTAACTATCTCCAAGACTGGCTTCTCTTCCCTTGTCCTACTCTCCGCTTCCTTGTTCTAAGAATACCTGGAGCATAAAATGGTTTCTCTTTTACAGGAACTGCCTGAACTAGGACCAGTAGGCAGTATATCCTTGCATGGAGGCTGCAGACAACATTTTAAAACATGTTAATATATTAAATAATTTATGATATTTAATATTTTAATTTAGATATTCCAAAAAATAATGTACACAGCTTAATTTTCACTTTCATTAAGATTATTATCAAAATTAGAATGCAACTAGTGCTATAGACAGTCATTAATTTTTGGCACATTTTGCATGACCCACGTTTACATTGTACTGCAGAAAATAATGTATTACACACAGTAAGTAAATGCACTGTTAGGAAAAATGTAACATATTGTGTCATATACTAAAAAAATATTTCTGAAAATATGAGGTAGCACTGTAAAATCAAATCATGACCAGTGATTAAGTGTTTACTAAAAACGTACTACAACAGTAACTAAACAAAAATTGTAAATTATGTTTTAGCAACCACTATGATTTTTTGTTCTGCATTCATGACTATTTCATACATGACTGTGCATACATGACTAAAAGTATCCTTTAAGCTTTTTTAAGTTCTATTTCCATCAAGTTCACATTAGTCAGTGTTCACAGAATTTGTTAGTAAACCATAATGTTCTCATGTAATATATAACCTCAGAGATCAATGAGGCTGTGCAAAGTACAGTATCCCTCAGCAATCAGTAAGAAATATTTAGAGCACCTAACTACAGTCAATTGAAATCCATTAAAAGATTCAGTACAATGCAAGACAGATTTTGCAGATAGTAATGGCTGGCTTTTTGTATCTTATCATTTGTGAGAATCTATGTACGACTGACATAAGTGATCTGTCCTGAACCCATATCATCTAATCCAGGTCTATCAACATTTTTTGTTATTTCCAAGTTTTTAATTAGACCACTTAGGTAATCTCCAGATTCATGTGTATGACATTAGTAACAAACAGCAGGTTTTCAGATACAAATTCAGCATCCACTGTGTAGCTGCAATGAAGAGTTTCAAATGTTGCTTAACATTGGTTACCAAAGGCAATTATAATGGATATAGTTGCATCACAGATACAAAGCAAGTGTCAGGTCAACAACTAAATCTACTATATAAGAAAAAATATAAAATATACATTCTAAAAAAGTTTTGTAAGAATAAACATAGATTTTATTGTCCCACATCTGGGTCCCAACCCTGCTACGTATTTTTTTTCAGCACATTAATAAAGGCATTTAAGTATTGTGGGGGTGGGGGGGTGGGATTCTTTATTCCAAAGGGTTGGTAACTCATTTTTTACTATGTAAATAAGAAACGATTTACTGCTTTATGTACAACCAGAATTGCCTAATCATCAGAACAGAGGTGAAAGCTGGTATTTTAAATATGGTTAAAACGGCTATAAAAGTAGCAAAAACAAGAAATGCCACCTAGGTTAGATTTCTTTGTAAAAAACACACACATTCAGGACTAGTAGTATCAAAATTGACTGGAGCAGTCATTCGGTCTCAAATACATAAATGATGTTTAGGGATCATATTCAGCACATATGTTATGACTGTCATGGACAAGTACAAAACATCTCAGTAAAGAGTTAAAAACTACCTAGATAGAAACACAGCACATGCTTATAGAAAAAAAACATTTTTATTAACTTTTTTTTTTTTTTAACTACCATACACCTTTGAGTGTTCCTGTGATGTGTAAAGTGTACCCTGACAATCCATCCATCAAGCAATGTCTGATATTTTGCAACAATCCATCCAGTAACAGTTCTCTTCTACAGTCTGCAGTCTAACAGAAGTCTGTTAGATTTGTTAAGTGATGAATGGCTGTCATCAGTTAATTGGCTGAACAAATCTACACAATGATAATGACATAGTTACATATTAAGTCAGGTTGAAAAAAAAAACATTAGGTTCAACCACTAGGGAAATAAACATATCCCAGATATAAAACCCTATGGACATAGTTGATCCAGAGGAGGGCAAAAAAAAAAAAACCCTGATACAATTTGCTCTAACAGGAAAAAAATCCTCCCTGATTCCATGAGGCAATTGGATGTTCCCTGTATTAATAGTTTCTGTTATCTTTACTTTAAAGCTTTAACACTCAGTTATATTCTGTGCTTCTAAAAAAGCATCCAGCTTTTTCTTAAAGCAATCTATAGTAGTTGCTAAAACTACTTTTAAGGGACCCTATTCCATATTTTTACAGACCTTACAGTGACGAATCCTTTCTTTATTGGGGGATTGAACCTCTTTGTCTCCGGACGCAAAGAGTGACTGTGATATTGGGGATAACCTTAATTCCTGATTTCCCCTTTAAATATAAAAAAGTCTTGTCTTTCTTTTAAAACAGACCAGGGTCCTAAATTTCCCCTTATCAGATTTTTCTTGATTTGACAACCAGCATCCTTTCAGACCCTCTAGTTTACAACACCCATGTAAAAGTTGGAGTTTTGTGTCTCTAGGTGTCATAAAACTCAGATAAGGCTAGTGGAGTGTACCCCAATTGGACTCTGAGATGTATTCTGAAACCAATTTAATATTCATCTTTATATTTTCACTATATTGTTCCGAATAAAGTTGTAGTTGGCTGATTTGAAGTTGGTTCATTATGGTGAGCATTTTGAGACCAAGAAATAGTCGCCTGGGCCTCAGGAAAGCCTGGAAACCATATTTAGCCTGCTCTGGTGAACCATAAGTCTCAGACATGCCTAGTTTGGTCTCTGTGAACTCCCTATTTTGTGGCGATTAATATTCTGGGGGTTGGCAGTTCATAAAACCTGTACTTATGGAATTATTGATAATGGCTGGAACAAAGGCATTTCTGAAGTGTCCACAAGCATCATAACCCATGTGGACACAGCCACTCAGACAGCCCCCACCCTGTTATCATTGGATGGTCCTATTAGTCCCTCCTCTGTTGTTGGCAAAGAAAAAGCCATGTAAGTCCAGCAGAGGGAGCTCTCACTATCATCTTGTTGCTAAGGACAACGGCACTGACACATTGAGCACTGCCGGGAGCCCAGTGACTCGGACTATTAACTTGGACTTTAAACAGCAACCTGGACCAAGGCAAACAAACCCTACATAAGTATTATTTCACAGTTTTCTCTTTTATTTGATGCTGTTTCCATTGTTCTGCTATAGTTCTGTTATTATTTGATTATTCTTTATTTTTCTGTATTTGTTTATGCACTGTTTTTGTACGTTTTTACTTATTAAACACTGTGAAAAGCTGAATTTCTGAATGCCCCAAGTAGAAGTACTGTAATTTGCTAACCCGAAAACACTACTATAAACAATGTGATTGCTGAGACATCCCTGTCTGGAGGGGCGGCGGGTGACACAGACAGTACTAAAGAGTCATAAATGCGGTTGTCAAGGGTAACGGTGCGTGCTTCCGTCTAAGCACGTGGTGGCAGTCTACCTGTGATGGTGTGTTGGGTAAAGGGTAACAGAGTGGTTAACCTTGCCCTGTGACGGCCCCTCTATAGCCTGCTGGTGCGTGGACTGTTGCTGAGCGTGCATAAAAGTCTATGGACAGGGGCGTGGGCTGAAAAGGCGTTCGTCACAGTGCCCTCTTGTTCTTTGTAACAATAGGGCACTGTGTGAAACAAAGTGAATAGTTGGGAAAAGAGTTCTTTATATGCACCAATAAATTATTTCTACAGGATGATCATATCCCCCCCTATACATCTTCTCTCAAGGGAGAATAGATTCAGTTCAGCTCTCTCCTCATAGTTCCTCATAGCTGAGTTCCTCCATTCCTTTTATTAGTTTATTTGCCCTTCTCTGCACTCTCTCCAATTCCACAATGTCCTTTTTGTGAACTGGTGCCCAAAACTGGACTGGATATTCTAGATGTGGTTTGACCAATGCTATGTACAGGGGTAGGAGAATGTCTCCATCTCTGCAGTCTATTCCTTTTTCAATTCAAGAAAGTACTTTGCTAGCTTTAGATATTGCAGCTTGGCATTGCATGCTATTATTAAGTTTATGATCTACCAGAACCCCCAAATCCTTTTTCTTACTCCCCCAAATGTATTCCCCCTAGACAGTATAAAGCATGCATGTTGTTAACCCCCAAGTGAATAACTTTACATTTCTCAATATTAAATTTAATTTGCCACTCGGTTGCCCAAATAGTACTTTCAGGTCTGCTTGTAGATTATAGACATCCTTTATGGACTTTATTCCAATACATAGTTTAGTGTCATCTTCAAACACAGAAATAATTATTTATCCCACACTCTATATAATTTTTAAAGATGGTAAACAGTAAAGGTCCCAACACTGAACCCTGAGGTACACCACCAATAACCTTAAACCATTCAGAGTACTGAATCACTACTCTCTGGATGTGGTCTTTAAGCCAGTTTTCTATCCATTTACAGATTGGCTTTTCTAAGCTTATTGGCTCTAACTCCAAGCTTTAGAAAAGTCCAAGTACAATATATCAACTGCTATTCCACTGTCTACCTGTTTACTTACTTCCTCATAAAAAGAGAGCAAATTTGTTTGACAACTTCAGTCTTTCTGGAACCCATGCTAACAATCACTAATAATATTATTTTTTAGCAGAAACTTCGTGTGGTCCTTTATCATACTCTTTAGGACCTTTCCAACTTTGGACATTAAACTTTACGGTCTGTAGTTACTTGGTAATGACTTTGCTCCTTTTTTGAAAATAGGAACCAATTATCCCTACGCCAATTCATTGGTACCATGCCAGTGATTAAAGAGTCCCAAACAATTTGAAACAATGGCTTTGAAATGACTGTAATTCATCAGGTCCTGGTGCTTTGTCAACCTTAATTTTGCACAACTGTTTCTCAATCATATCAATTTTGAGCAATTGTGGCTCATTTAAAGCAGTGACATTGATAATAGCAATTTGGACTTTAGCTCTGTTATTTTCCGTTGTGCACACAGAGCTAAAAAAAAGTGTTTAGTAAATCCGTCTTTTCTTTATACCCAGTTACCAACCCAGAGACATCCTTTTATTCACCTAGGAGCTGTTGCTCCATTTGTACATACATATGAGCACTGAACAAAATCTTCCACCTTGCTGCCACAGAAGTTTACTTACAGTTTGTAGTTACTTTAGAGATTTACCTCCATTTGTTTTCAAACTACTGTGTTTTGATGATAGAGTTTACATCATAATGATAAAGAAATCCCACTTACCTTTTCTTTTGCAGATCCTTAGATCCCTTTGAAGCTGTCCTTGATTAGGTCCCATGCTGTCCAGGTTTCTTCCTTCATCCTGAGGCAGAGGAAGTGCCAGGCACCTGCATCTTCTTGTTCTACTGCCTAATATTATTAATTTGTTTACACAGTACTTACAGAGAGCTGAAATATTATGTAGCTCTATACAAAGTTCATAGTCATGTCACCAACTGTCCCTCAAAGGGGCTGCAAAGGCCAGAGCACTAACCACTAAGCCACCTTGCTGCCCAAATGTCACCCGATCTTGCACTGCACAGGTGCATTCTGCTGTACTTGGGAAAAAAAAGTGCAGATCATTCTGCTTATGCCCGAGATCAGAGAAGCCTGAAGCCTCCTGGGATAAGTATGTCCCATGCACTATCATTTGGTCTTTACCACTGCAGTGGTAAAGACAAAAGGGGAGGGCTTAGCCATTTAAAAAAAAAAAAAGTAATTTAAAGAAAAAAAAACAGGCACATTTTTACCTATACCTAATATAGAAGGTTATCTACCATTTATATTTTTAGATTTACCAAAAGAAAAACCACAAATTCCCCTCCAAATGTATTAATTGCACACCCTAAATTAAGCAATGGATAAAAAGGAAAAAGACAAGAAAGAGGGCTTTTTGGCAACATAAAATAATTTTTACTTTAGCTAGACAAGGCTCAACTGAACTATAGACATATCACACATAACAAATGTGTGTAGTAGTTTTTAGATGGAGTGATAAGCGATAAGAAGATCAGTGAGGGTTGGACAGTAGGATATTGCAGTTGTCTCTGTTCCAGACACATTTCGCCATATGGCTTGATCAGGGGAGAATAGAGATTTGATTTTGGTAGTGATAGTGGTGATAGGCCTGCTTGAATATTCCCAGTTTAAGATTTAGAGATGTGCAGCATAGGATGTGCTACAGTGTTCTACAGTGTTTGGCAATGAAGCTCACTATGGTGAAACAAATAAAGGAGGAAAAGCAGAGACCCAGATTATCCAAAAGAGAACCCTAGGCAGGTGTCTAGGGCCCCGTACCAAGTCAGGGGGCTCAGCTGGAACCCTTATAGTCCTGCTCTAAAACATCACAAGAAAGGATGGACTTGTAGGCAGTAAGTATCTTTTGGGACCATATCAGTACAGACAATATTAATAGGGAAGCTTTTCTATGCTATTTTGCACTCTTTATCAAAATAAATTAAAGGCCTGGGGGGCAAGGCAGTTACCTTTCTTAGGACACCACTCTTATTAGGGGAATCTAATATGCATCACCCATTACCCAGGAAAAGGAATCCCACATGATGGAACTTTAGGGAGTCTTTTGCCCCTCAGACATGGTAAACGCAATGTAAGACCAGTTGGTACACAGAATGTATTCTTAAAGATCCCAGTGATTCCCCCAAGCATAGAAGAGGCACTGGCTTCCTTGTCTTCCTTGTCAGCTCCTGCTCATCCTGCCTCCAAGCAATTGTGTTACAATGCCAATAAATATTCGCTCATCAACTCTAACTCTTTCTCACAGAAGATTCCCTTCAAACCCTCCAGAAAAAAACTAACATTGTTCATAGTTAAAAGCAACATCAAAAGAAAAATATGCACAAAAATAAATGACAAACACACTGCTCCATAAAGGATTATATTCATAAATGAATGTAAAGTGATGTGTCACAGGTTATTTCAAATCTACAATCCTGATGTTTTTAATGTGATTTTAAATAATTGTGGAGAATTCACTGTTGTTTTTTACCCTGTCAAAACTGATGCATATCATCAACTATACCACCCAAGCAGTTAAGTAATTTGCAAATGATCTGGGTTTGAATAATGCACCATTTGGGAATAATACAACTACTGAATAATTACCATTAGTATATTGATTATGTGATCTGCATTTATAGGCCCTCCTAATGTCCTGTCTATTCCTAATAGTTTCAAAATTACCTTAAACTTATAAGTACCTTTTATTGATTTTACTTTTTTAAAAGTGATATCAGGATATGGATTGAGAAACTGCCCAAGGATGGATCATTTTTAAAAGGGTGCTAATTATTTATCTTATTGCTAATGACCTGATTTTGTTCACAGTACCTCATGATAATCCAAATAGGCTTATTTCCTCTTTTTTAATTCTTTTTTATTTTTGCTGTAAATTGATTTTGGAATATTTTTAAAAATCTTGCTTTTGTGGGCAATAATTTCAGATATTGACCATATAGCATACATTTTAATAAAATTATTGTATGAAAAATAAAAGGAAAACTGCTTTTGTTTAGTGTTGCTTTTCTAGAAAGAGATGTAATGATTATGGTTTTACTTTGTTCATATTAGATAGCAAATTAAAAAATCAGATCCTCTCTCTGTCATCATGTTGTAGTGGGAGCCTGTTTCTACAAGTGCACATGCCCATTTGTGGAAATGCACGTTACTCACAACGCACATCAAATGTATTTATGTGCTAAATTGACGATAGACAAAACTTTAACAGAGAACACTTCATTACTTCTGTACCAGCTTTTTTATGCTAGCACTTATTCTTCAATTTTTTTTTGCACATTCCCATATATATATATATATATATATATATATATATATATATATAACTCACATAATAACAATATCCCCTTCCTTGTCAGCAAATTTCAAAATAAAATTTTCTCCCTTTAAAACCTGCAAAGCCATGATTTGTTTTCCTGGATTCTTTTTGAATATTTACCAATTGAGCTTTTTTTGAAAATCATTTATCACTTCTTGAATGAAATATGAGACTCTAAGGTTGGTCTGAGGAGGAGAAAAGGTTTTACATTTAGGACAGTGATTTAATTTGAAATTTCAAACAAAGAAAGTATTTCCTCCTCTTCATCATCTGTCTCTAGATAAATGTCCTTTTCCTCATAATGGAGTAGGGTCCATAGGGACCGTACATTTCTGTCTGGTGATACTATTCCAATACTTATTTAAACCATTCAACATCTAAATCTAATCTTGGGATTTACTATATACTTTGAACTAAGAAAAAAAACAGTTGTTGCATCTTTTTAAAGAAAAGAAACAATAACTAATAGCATTCTTCTTGCCTCAAGCTCTCATCCAATATTTTTATAAAAATCTATACAATATAATCAATATCCAAGACTGAAGTGAAAATACTCACGAGAGCAAGATTTTAAAAAGAAGCATTTAGGCTATATAAGAGATTAAGAGCAAGTGTTACAGCAGAAAGAACTTTAATCAGGCGTATAAAAAGGCTAGGGCTAAATCAAGAAAGCAATTGATTTACAACAATCACTTATGTAAAAATAAGTATGCAAAAGGGAAGAAAGCATACTATTTGAAACTTTGAGGCAGTTTTTCTATAAAAATTCTGATTTCACTTTTAGGAGAAAGAAACATTATTTCATTGTCAGTTGATTCCAATATAATAAATAAACATGACATTAGGGAAGAACACAAATACCGACCATCAATCAATGTACTTTAGTACACTCTCAATAAAGCATAATTAAAAAGCAGGTTATTTACAAATTGCTTAATCACTAGAATGGTATAGTCAATGCTATGCAAATGTTAGCTTTTAGGTAGTTATTCTGGTGGAGAATTTTGTAGAAGGATCTATGATCACATTAGAGATATCAAATATGGCGAATGAAGATTTACTGAAGTGTATCATATTTTTCATTCATGCATATAATTTTTCTAAAGCTATAATTCTGAAAAATCTATTAATAAAATCTGAATGTAAATTGATTTATTATTTAAACACTTCTAAATACCTGGGTCTTGTCCTGTTCCTATAAAATTATTGAATTCAAGTATATATTTAATATACATTTATTTAAAAATACAACAAAATTTATTATAGGGAATGCTTTATATTTTAAACATTTAATAATTTTTATAACACCAACATATTGGGGCTCACAATATTCCTACCATAGTCATATGTAATTTCCAACAATTAACACACCAATTTTTTAAGGGAAGCCTAGGAAGAAACAACCTAACTGCATGTTTTTGGGAATAGGAGGAAACCGGAGTGCCTGGAGGAAACCCACCCACCTGAGCCAACCATGTATGAAAAAGCTTCTGTTATTTTTGGACAATGTTTGTTTATGTGTACTTGTCTTTCAACTGTGCTTTAAACCATTAAGCATGGAATATTCGTTCTAAGGAGTCTGAGGGGAATCCCCAGTGGGACAGATATTTGCTGCTTTTACCTTTTATTTTTCTGCTTAAGGACATTTGGAGGGAGTTTCATCAATTGTTATAGCATGCTCCTTCTGCAGTTAAGAGCTGCCTGCTGTCTTTAACATATATTTTGTGGGGATTTGTCATTTATGGGATCAAGGAGCTTACACTGAAGACTAGTTATATTGGGGTAAAATCATTACAAACACATTTAAAACTTATCACTGACTCTTCAATACTCTATATTTGACATCTGGTGACTTTAACCGATGATCTAATGTTCCTTCCAGAGACCGATTAGTGAGAGAAGAACACTGCACATTGCTGAATGTCCACTGAACTGTTAGCACACAACCTATAAGTAATGTGACTGAGATGTTCATGCAAATATTTTGGTCACTAAAAGGTAAATGGACACACTGATTTGATTGACTGATGGGTCAATGCAGGTACTCTTAGATTACTAATCATTATAAACCAGAGACTGTTCTCTGGGGAGTTAATGATCATACATTGGGGATTGTTCACTAAGGAGTAAGTACATTTTGAGACTTATAACTGAGATTTTAGCACACAGATTGGTGACAGTAAAAGATGGAAATGTTTAAGGTGGACAGGAACATAGTTTTATCTTGGAACACACATCAAGAACAACACACATCATGAAAAATAGAAAAAAACATACATTTCTCCTGTATTCCCGAAGAACACTAAGACAGAGAAAAAGGAAACATAAGCATAAAGTGAAGTCAAGAAATACGTTTATTTACAAAATCTATTTTTAGATCTCATTTTCTAATTGGTTTTGTCAATGCATGAATCAACATTGTGACTTTTTTTAAATCTTGCTTACTGCCACAAAAATGTGTGTTATGTGTATTATGTGACAGCTGATTTTGCACATTTTGTAAACAGCATGTGCAACATCTGTGGTTATCACCACATATGCAACAACATCATTATGCTTAAAACACGTTGTGGCATTTTGAAGGTGTACAAACATATCCAAGTTAATTATCTTTGGTTTTCAACATTATGTAAAATGAAAAATGATTAAAAGCAATAAATATAGCAAACAGGGCTTACTAGAAGCATTTTTTAAAATATTAAAGTTAAAACATTAAATAACATAAAATAATTTCTGAATTCATACACAAAACAAGCATTTTTTTGTAAAATGAACATCATTAGGTTGAAAATACAAACATATATCCTTTGCTGCAGAATACCAGCTGCACACCTCCATTTGCCAGTTTCACTCAAACTTGATACACACTCTTTAGAAATGTTCCAGGAATGCTGATCTCTACATTTTTATTGTAAGCATTATATTTTTAACTCTAATAATATCTGTATTGTGTTGTCAACTGGTATAACTACTTTAGTCAGGGTGATCTAGAAATGTGCATAGTTGTTGCTGTTATAATGCAATTTGTTCAACATTGCTGGAGATTGTTACTTGGTTTCAGAAGCCACCATACTAGAATCTTCATTATCAAACTTAATAGGTATATATATTGCTATATAAATACTGTTTATTACTATTATTGTTATGCTGTAGGTAACTCAGCTGTATACTCAATTCTAACTTATTGAGATTACACTTGTGGAAATTCCTTCTGAAATACCAAATCATTAACACAGGAATGCAAACTATAAACTATAATTCCGTAACCAAAAAAATGTCAGCTTAAGGTCTACCAAGAAAATTAATAAAACAAAGTGGGTAGTATTGTTGCAAATAATGCATATGTTATTGCAATGGTTTTCCTTAGGAAGAAAACAATAGCTTTTAGTTTTGATATTGAGAAAGCATCTGATGTAATTAGGTGGGCTTTCCTTCTACAGGAAATATACCTTATATGCATTGATATCCCTTTCATCAGTTTTAATACTATCATAGCCAATAGTCAATCATTTATTGCATGACTTTAGTTGAACTGCTTTGTAATGTCCTTCATTTTAACATACTAAATTGATTTAGTCTTTGTGCAATGCATCAAACTCACACGAGACATGCCAAGTGTTAATTAAATACTGGTTAGTAGAAGTCATTGAAACACTGGCTTTTCACAAAGGATGCGTTCCTAACCATTTTCTAATTTCTGATTTATCCTAAAGGGTAGATCAAAATGGTATATGTTATTCAGGTTATAAAATGTCTCTTCTATTAAGGCAACTGGGCATTGTTTTACCTTCTTTGATGAAATAACTAAACTGCATTTATCGACACAGTGGAAATATTAACAATCTGTTGACCACTTAACAAACAGGAACTTTGGCCATTTAATACCATAATAAAACTTAATAAAATTTATTTTGACTATGTTGAAATTCATTTTAATTCAAAATGTTTCCACTTTCAACGGTTCCCTCTAACTGCAGATGAATGGCATGGCTACAGTGACTACATGTGCCCCATCCTACGCCAATTTGTATCTGGGAGGATAGGATCATGATCTCTTTGCAGATGAGATGGCATCTGATTATCTGTGTCAGGTATTAGCCTGGCACAGATATATCGATGATGCTTTCATTTTATGGACTGGCACTTCTGAATCTTTGGGGAATTTTTTGACCCTCCTAAATACAACAGGTTCAATTTACAGTGGTCTATCATCATCTGTATCTCTCTTTTTGGATCTTACTATATATTGAAGAAGGAGGCACTTTGCAAGTGGAAAAAGAGATGTTCGTTTAAACTGAACTACTCAAAAAGCAAGGAGTTGCGTGGCATTAAAATCTTATATATTTATTTATTTCATATTTTGATCACTGTTACGGAGTGTATTTAGGGGCAGACAAGACAGTCATCAAATAGCAGCTAATCTTTAAGGACCAGTTATTTTCAAACTAGGTTTATCTGGAGGGTGAGTGATGATTTGGACTGTTTTCATCCTTTGTTGGGAAGTTCATTTTTCCCTTTCATTTTCAGCTATAAATGATTGATCAACACAATATGGGTTTTGTTAGCTTGTATCCTTTTGGATTTAAATTAGTATCTGACAAATTCATTAATTTTTTAGCCCATTAATTTCCTGTTTTTGGAACATTATGGGATATCCCCTTGATGGAGCAAGATTGTCACTTTTGGGAAAACAACATGACTCCCATTATTTGATGTCTGGCTCAACACGCTTGGTTATAACACTACCTATGGGTAATTGTATGTTTTGGATGGTAAATATATGCTAACTCCTATATAGTTGTTTTAAGATATGGTTATATATAATTTGTAGTTCTATTATTAAGAGATTTAAGATTCCCTTTTTCTATGGTATTGTATTTTAGCTTTTATAAATGCGATTTTTCTGCTTGGTAATTTCCCTGAAGAAGCTGGTGTCCTGTGAAACACTTTGGAAGCTAACAAATTACATTGCAACTTTGCATATTGTTGTTATTATTGCCCATTATCGTTTTTATTCAAAATAATAAATAAATAAATATATAAGATTTTAATGCCACATAACTCCTTGCTGTTTGGGTAGTTCAGGCTGAAGGGACTTCTATTTTTCCTCTTACTTTGTTTATTCTAGGAGGTGGCAAAACAACTTTTGTTACAATTCAATTTGGGTCTATAGCCCTTGGGCTTTTCTTTTCATCAACAGACATCACTTTATTGTAAACCTATAGCAGGCAATATAACGTTATCAGCCCAAAGTGCTCACCTCAAGCTTTGTTTGAATAAAAACTGCTAATGTCTATGATCTTGTGTGTTGTGCGATATCAGGTCCCAGATTTGTTGGTACGCAGACATTACATCTATAAACTCAGGTACATATGAGTTTCCTTTGGTTTGTTTGAGCATACATACACATGTAGGTATGTGTGTATATACGAGTGTGTATGTCTGTATATATATTACTGTACATATGTGCGTGCAGAGGTACCATCATATTTCTATTTTTCTTGGATGAATAAAGCATCTGCCTTGGGTTTTCCATCTGAATGGCAATGTTCCTACAAATTAAACTTTGATACTGATCTTAAATCTAAGTAAGTTTAGTTTGTATTATATACTCATTTCACTCACTTTTTTCTTTTTTTGCACTATTTCTTATATTTTTAATTGAGTAATCATATTTAGGTGTTTGTTTATTCTAGATATATACGGAATTACTGCAGCGAGTGTGTAAATCAAATACCAATTCTTTCATATAATTTTCTTTTTTGTTTTTATATGCTAAATGTATGTCTATTAAGATACAACTCCTGCTAAGTGTTTTTTAAATACAAATATAGAATTTGTTTTCAAACTATACATTATTTCTATCAATGGACATGCAATATCTTGCAGGGGGATCTATAATAATCTAACTAATCTATCCAACAATCCTTGACTGAGCACACACTGCCCAACATGTTTCACTTTTTTCATGTTTGACAAATATAAAGGACTGTGTTGGATTCTATCATTGAGTATACTACATCTAATACATATACCATTTAAACACCTGCAAGGCAATTTTCCTCTTGGTCTAGGGCTTAGCCACTATAAGGATCTATTAAAGACCTGTTGTACACATGGGGCCTGATTTATTAAGGTTCTCCAAGACTGGAGAAAAAAAACTATCGTGGAAGAACATGAGTTATCTTCTCCAGTTTTAGAGAGCTTTAATAAATCAGGCTGATGAAGTCATGTTCAAATTAGCATAGATTTCTGTAAGCAAAGGAAAGGAAAGAGTTAGCAGAACACTCTTTTTTAAAATATGAATTAAAAAAAATATATGTTTAAGAACATTAACACCTGGAAAAACGAGACATGACTAGAGGCCTGAGACTTTGCTTACCCCAGACTTGTTAACAAAGGCCAACTTTTTGTGACTCCTTTAAACTGAGGATAAATACCCATTTTTATGCAATATTGTAATATATCTGTTATAAAGCAATATGTTCTCAGACACTAATGGAATTAAAAATGCAGTGAATGTTTGTAACAGTATTATCTGACTAAATGACACATTAAAAATGTTTGAACATATGTAAGAACATATTTAATGCAAAAAATAAATGTTTCCTTGATTTGAAGGTTGGTGAAAACATTAAATGTAATTGCCTACATTAACATTATGAAAAAATCAAGAGCTGAATGTAACAAAAGCAATTAACAAAACTGAATCAAACGCTATAATGCATTAACTATAATATCATTATTTATTTATTATTACTGTCATCATCTAAAGCAACATAATCATTTACACTTGTTGTTTATCCACCAAAGCTGAATTTAATTCTTACTTTTCAAGTTACAAACACTTCAGTTTTCTGCAAACATCATAAAAGATCACAATATCTGATAATTACAGGGAGGAGAAGTGTGAAACCCTATTTACAGTTATAAAGTGCAAAGACTGTTCCTTTGACTTAGCAGTATCCAAGAAAAAAATGTTATTAAAGGTTTGTTCATTTAATATAGAATATGGCTATGGAATTTGGTTCCTTTTTTAAATAACTAAAAAAATTTGTCCTGCATCGAGTGACATTAATTGCTGGTTTAGTAAATTTACATTGTGCGTTCAGTAACAAACCCAATTATATGTTTACATTGTATAGACACATATTCAATAAACCTGATCAAACTAGCTTTACCATTTAGCTCTGATCCTTATAAAAAAATAGTGTCTTTGCCATCTTTTTTCTCACCAACTCTTCTACACTTACATAAAAAATGTCATATCTGACGACTACAAGAAAAATGAACATAGTAATGGATCTTTATATACATATACATGGATATAGGCATATCAAAATTAAAATCCAGAGCATTTAATGTCCTTAAAATTAAATTTGTTTATATTCATATACAACATACTGGTAAAATTACAACATTCTATACTGGCAGTTTATCATAGTCTGCTGAACATAAACATTTTTAATGCTGTAATTATCAAAAGATGTGTAACAACCATGGATTGTTCCTCTACGTGTTTCATGGAGTGATCTGCTTCATCACTAGAAGATGACATACACTGACACCGACATACACATCCCTAGTAGGACACATCATGCATTACATTTATATCACCCAAATAAGCAAAAAAAATTTAGATTTTTTTATTTTGCTTTTCAATGCACTGACATGGCTGACAATAGGAGTGATGACCAATTACACATGACAATTTTCTAGACTAAACTAGGGTTGAATGAGTATATGATAACAAATACTGTTCTACAGAAAAAAAAATGAACAGTAATACTGCTGCTAATAAGAATCATAATTATTCTCTTTAACCTATAATTTATAATGTAAGGAAAACAAAAGAATGAGCATGGAAATACAAATCTTAAGCCATGTTTTAATACCATAGACTGAAACTGCCTATTATGAGATAAATATAGACTTGAACTGGTGATTTTTTTATTTCTTTTTTTTATGTATGTATTCTCAATGCAATTATCAGTGTGTTTGTAAACATTAACCTTTAGTTAAAAAGGATAAAAAGAATGCTAAGCTTTAAATCACTAACTTTCTAGGCGCTTGCACTTTATACTACAACTAGACGTTTTTTCCATAATGCTTCATATGCTCGACCTGAATAACTATCTTCAAGTAAGGAAAAAGCTGTCATGCAATACATTATTTATTTTAGCATACATCTATTTTATTTTACTTTCTTTAATGAGCTACAACAAAAGAAATTATATTAATAAATAGCTTAATATATAAAATGTGTCATATCACTAAAAGATATATGTAGTAAAAATATAACTATATAATATCACTGTTTGTACAGTATTAAATACATGTCAATGTGTTTGAGTTATGGAATTGTGAGTGCTAGAGTGGTCCTATACATTATATACAATATAGTGCTGGGCCACTTCATACAATACTTTATAAACCAAAATCAATCTCTTGAACTGTAGTAAGCCTTGCAATTACAATACTTTATGGTATCAACCTCTCCTAATGAAATAATAATAAGCTGGAGGATTTGTGTTATAAAGCAGCATGTCTGTCTCTAGGAATGTTGTTTCCTGGGCTGGATAATGACAGGAGAATCACAGGGGCATAAAACCACAATCTGCAGGAAGTTAATCGTGATCATTAATCACCCTGCCACATGTTTCCCTTCCTTTCTTCTCTCTAACACTAGATACTTGACAAGTATGGAAAGAACTGCTTTTGCCTTCCTTATTAAATGCATGTAAATGAAGGCAAGATAGCATAAATACAGAAAAAAAATCTGCAGCACTATATTAGGAACTGTTTAGCAATCCTTATCCTGTTCTGCCTGATGAAATGTGGCTTGGACGATAACTCTTTCTAGTACATCTATAATTTAGTTTTTATCTTTCTGCTCATAGCTATAGTTCAATTTGTCTTTTTTACTTACAGTCTGAGCTAATATGTAAATTCATACAGTGCTATTCATAAGTATTCACACTCTTGCACTTTTCTCTATTATGTAGCAACCCAGAATAAAAATTGATTTAATTGGGAATTTATTCTTTACATTAATATTGAAGAGGAAGTACATTTTTAAAAGTCCACATTATTTACAAATAAAAAATGTAAATGTTTTGATAGCATATATAGTAACTACTGTATCTATTTAGCCAAAAACTCTAATGAAACTAACAGACTTTAGTATTCACATAATAGATGGGGAGGCTTTAGAAATTTTGTCAGTTTTTTTATAATGCCGTTTCTGTCCCCACTAGAGAGATTTGCTGTTTCTTTTGCCCCGATCGATTACACATCACCAGTGCAAAAAGAAAAAAGAAAAGAAAAATCTAAATTTTGAGTTGTCACCATAGCACAGGCAGAGTGGAATTCTCACACCTGTCACTATGATATCAGAAGAAAAAAAGCCACAAAGCCTAGTAGTTATTAATATAATATTAATATACAGAATTTATATAGTGCCAACATATTAGGCAGCGATTTACAAAGACTATAGTCATGTCACTAGCTGTCCCTCTAAGGGGCTCACAATATAAAGTCCCTACCTGGAAGAAACCCACACAAACACAGGGGGAACATACATAGTTTACCCAAATTATATCTAAACCCAGCAACAAAAATGCAATATATTGTGGATTGCCAACCCATGCATTTAGAAGAGAAGGGGTTAAGGGTTGTAGTCCTAAAACAGTAGAGCAGCCCAGCCGTGTGTTACTGGCACGATCACAGGTTAAAATAGGGAAAGCATAAAAAGTCTTAAGTGGATCAGTAGCGGATTACTGCTAGGTTCATTCATTGAAAAATCTGTTGTTCATTGAATATAATGCATAGTACATTTCCCATTTTCAAACAGTACCCTCTGGTGGTGGCCATAAACAGTTTAAATACAGAAAAAATATTACAAACATGAACCACTATGTGCTGAAAAAGGAAATATATATTATTGCATTTCCTTTACTCTATATATTATTTTATATAACTTACATTCACATTTTTCACATAATTCACAGTAGAAGTTAATGTTTCTAAGTTACCAGTCTGATCATATTGTTTACAATAAAATTACAGCACTGGTTTGCTGGTATATAGTATATTGATACCTGGCATATCACAGCTTTTGCTGATTAGTTCATGTTACTGCATCTTTCAAAGCTAGGTGGAAGAATGTGTCATTGTGACACAGCCTTCATTATCACACCATGCCACCTCTCTGCTTATAAGCAAAAAAGAGAAATCTTAGCACAGCTTGTTTCACAAATTTAGGTTCCTGCAAGTGAGCATAATAAATGAAATGAAAATAATTATTTAAAAGTAAATAAACCCTTTCTGCTTCACAAACAGGGATAGCCATTAGCTCTAATAAAAAAAAAAAGATTGTTCAGTCTTTTGGCTAGCAATTAAGCTACATTTAGAGGTAAAATTTGGGGTATTATGACACTATAAAAAGTAAGACATACCTGTAAAAGATGACATTGTACTTTTTCTGCTGTTTGTACTGCTAAACTTCACTCCATTGCTAAAACATTCTGCACTAAAACTTACACTTCTAAGAGTGTCAATATCGCGTCCTGCACCATTGGTTGTTCCTACTGACCCCCACAACAATATCATATCCACTCATTTCCAAATCCACTGTATACTAGTTTACAATGTCCTCCAACTGTTTAGCCATTCTATGTGCCAATACAGATCCACCCTCTACATTACAATATAAACTGTGCCAGCAATTGATACTTTACCTAACTGTCCATATCTACAAAATGAAAACTGTTCCAGTTTCTCAACTACTGTGTTTTTACAAAGCCTATATCATTGGTAGTAGTTTAATTAGGTGAACCTCTATCCTTTTTTCAGTAAATTTTTCATTTAGATGATCCTAATTTTGCATGTTTTGGCAGTTTTGATTTTGAAAATATGTTTTATTTGCAATACTGCAATCTACAGTCAACAGTTTAAAAAAACACAATTTTCTTGTTTCATTTTTATTTATTTTATTTCTTTTTGTTTTATCTTTATTTACCAAGCTCACATTGAATTTAACAGGCTCACATTTGTATACTTTGTGATACAGACATTTCTAGGTAGCACAAAAAGTATCCTTGGATTGCAATTTTCCAGCACTTATCCTATGGCTATTGTAAAATAACATAAGACAATGATTATTTTACTGTGCTTCACTTTTAACAGCTGCAGTGGACTGAATACATTTATCACAGCAGATATCAGAATTAAAAATGCTGGCAGTTGATTGTTAGTTTTATTTTTTAGATTCTATTTGTTTAGAATCTTTATATATTTTTAGAATTTTCTATATTTTTTGGATTCTAGTTTTTATTTTTTAGATTCACATGCCAAAAAAGCTTTTTTTTTTTTTGGATGATGAAAGTGCTGTGGCATTTCACACAATGCTGTTTATGTGTAATGGGTGGAGTACTTTTATTGACTTTACCAAAATATTACAGGACTGAAGCAGTTTTTTGCAACTAATCAATTCCCTTTTATTCCCTTAAGCACTGAAATGTATCTCTTCTAAGAAGCAAATTTCAAGTAAAAAAATGGAAACTAAAGCAAAACAAGCTCATCTATAATGTTTTTTGATTTATCTATTGTAAGCATTTTAAAATTCGATTGTTTTGAAGTCATATAATACCAATAATGTGTAATAAGGGGTAAAACCCTGATTCGTAAAATGCTTTAGTGAACTTTTAGGTAATCTACTGCACATAAGTGCATCTCTTTGTGCAAGCAAAGATGTTTGGGTACTAGCCAATGTGCAAAATGGTATGTGGGTGCCCTTCACTACTTTTCACTATCTGGGATCAGATTTACAAATTTTACTTCTCTAGAGCCTCTACCTTGTGCCCCTCTCCCCACTTGGTAACAGCTCTGAATCTTATATCACACATACCACACATGAATATCACATGTGCTGTTCTCTAAACAATGTATAGAATGTTTTTCAATAACCTAAACAAGCATAAGATACAATCACATAACAAACAAAATGACATTGAAAGCAACAGGGAAAGCTTTACCAGAAACAATTTCACCCCCCAATAGAGCAGTGTCTGTTAAATTAGCACCCTTACTCCACAAATGCTGCCAGTGGTAGCATATATGTCTCCCAAATAGTGGTATCAGTCGCCACAATATTACCCTCCCCCACCAGAATGGGTGTCATTCTGACATCACTTGAGAGGAGGGGTAATGTTGTTGCCACCCCCTCCCACACATAGTGCCCTGTGTTAATATGTCTACACCGAAAACAACAACTTGCGCCCCTTGCTGAATTAGCAATTGTTTTAACCCATTTCTTTCATTTATTCACAACCTGAATTTTTTTCACCTCCGCACTCAGCTGCTCATATTTACTGTGATTACACTGTTAACCCCATCTCTGATCATCACTACCCTGGTTCATTTTTATTGGTGCTTGGCTACTCTTACCCGTTTGTCATTTCTACCACTGTCTATTACTAAAATCTGTAATCAATGCTTTTCTAATGTAGTGCAGCGGTCCCCAACCTTTTTGGCCCCAGGGACCGGTTTCACGGAAGGAAATTTCTCTGAGGACCGGGGGGGGGGGGG
>NC_092862.1:71858562-71923269 GCF_032062135.1 Pyxicephalus adspersus | reverse complement strand
CGGACCACTTCCGGTCCGCGGATGGTGGTTGGGTGCCGCTTCGTTTTCAATAATGGATCATGTACTCGCGGCCCACTGAAAACACCGCCGCGGACCGGTAGTGGGCCGCGGCCCGGTGGTTGGGGACCGCTGTTGTAGTGGACCCTTCCAGTGGAGTATTCGGAGCCTGACTGGGAAGCTAGGTGTCATCCCTGGCAGCCTCATCACCCTAGGCAATGGCCTAGGAAGCATAGTTGGAAATCCAGGCCTGCTCACTATAGAAGACTGGCTTTCCGGCATTTATACTGACAATGTGCTTTACATGTGATGGGGAGTACTGTGCTGATAAAATTCATTGGGATATAGTGCAGAGAAGATCTGTAAAAGCAGGTGGAATCCTCATACCCAATGTCATGTAGGCAGAAAATTTCTTTGGGAGTTTCGAAATGGGGGGAGGAAACAGTTTGATCCTTTTAACATATTATTACAACTGACAACTACTGATGTCCTGCAGCTACTACAGCAGTGATAGAGTCAAAGTATTAACTTAAATACGTATCTTGGTTTGTATTTGTATCAGTATGTATTAAAATGTAACTGGTATATACAGCTTTTTCAAACTCTATACCCTGGGTTTTATTATAATGAAGATTAATTTGAACCTAATAGAGTGGCCTCCCTTACTCTTTCCATTACTTTACTTCATTTCAACTAGCCCTGGATTTAAAGCAAGGCCTCAGCCCTAAATAATTTACCTAGTGACACAACTTGTACAGCAGCAATAGATGCATGGGTGCTTCTGTGAAAATCTGGCTATGGGCTTTAGTGCAGCACAGCCCCTTTGCTTGTGTACTATTTCTACCCTTATTCCCTTACTCTATCAGAACCTAACCCTTCCCTCCAACAGATTCATTACCCACTTACACACACACAGGCACACACACATGAGCAGAATGAAAAAACTGTAATAGAAAAGCTCTGGCTTTAATATCGCCAATCAAACAATAGAAAATGGATGTGTGCTTAGGCCACAAAATATACTGTACTTATCTATGTTCTCTCTATATTTCATTGACAAAAGTTTTAAAAAGGTTACAATTTTAAAATATTTCTGTTAATGCCATGCGTGCAATGTATGCTATTCCTTATGTAGGCAATATAGCATTTCTAAACATTAAGTGCTTTTTACCCAGTGGGTTTTACTTGAAAATTGACACATTTTTGCATAAGATTCCAGTAGAAAAAAGTTGTCAATCTTTGGTTAAAACATTAATAAAAAAGACCACTAAACATTTCATTAAAATGTTGTCAGATGCCTTCTTTTAAATCAAAACTTTAGCCAGACAGAGATGTGTGGTGTGTGAGGGATGTTAAAATCATAGAACTGGATGTAGAAAGATACAAATCCCTTGGTAGGTAAAACAACTCATGTATATGTATGTAGTATGTGTAGTTAGCTGCTTGTCTGGAGTACAGGTTGTTTGCCATTTGTCTGGGGTATAACTTAAATGTATTCATTTTTAAAAGTGAAAACATTGCCTAGGAATATACTTTCAGGATACTTGGTCCCTTAACAAACTGGTTTGTTGCAGGTAAAGTTTTCTTTATTGTTTAAATGCACAATATACAGGCAATGCAACACACATTAGCTTTTTAATTATCTCCTGTGCAAACAAATTACTTGTCATGAAAAATCCAGCAATAAAATGCACAAGAGGATTAGCAATTTTAAAATAAATTTAGCTGCACAATTGTAATGATCTGTTCTGATGCCAACATTTTGATTGTTTTCATAGAAGGAAATGCTGTTACTTTCAGATTACATCCTCCTTTGTAACAGTATTTTATATCCTTCTGTTGTAATAAACTGCTGCAATAATAATGGAAATGTGCAACAAAAGCTTCAATTCATCAACTGTATCAATAGAAATTTTGCATAAAATAATACAATTCTAAATTATAGAAAGAATGGTCTTGAATATGAATTTTGTCCAGGCAATGAACAGTGCATATTGCAATTCGAAGTTAAAAAATGTTCCATTTTACAACAGGAATAATACAAATACATGCTAAATATAACTGAGCACAGATACAAAAAAATAGTTATTTTTAACCATTTAGAATTATCACATAACAAACATTTCCCATCATATCTTTGATTCAGAAATTCAGTTTGTTCTGGAGGAACAAAACCATATCTCCCATTATATGCACAATGTTTTCAATATTGAATATTCATTGATGTTCATGTAAAATGGAAACTGAACAACTATTTTATTACATTTTACCTCTTAAGGTTACTATAAAGGGAATCTCAAAATGAATGTAAAGGTAGTACATACTACAATGTTTAGCTAAATACAGAGACAGACGTCTAATTCTGATTAGGTGGATTTAGTATTATTTAAAGCAGACATTAAAAAGTTAGTTTAGGGTCTCCTGGTCCTTTTTACTTGTCCTACAGTCAGAGCTCTGCTTTAAAAATAGTATTGTGTACTGAACAAAACTGGTTGATTTTTTAAGGTAACACCTCTTACTATCCTTGGCTTTTACTGCTGCCTTAATTAGACCAAACTTATTAAAATATGTTTATAGTTACATAGTAAGTCAGGTTGAAAAAAAGACATTAGTCCATTAAGTTCAACCACTGGGGAAATAAACATATCTCACATATAAAACCCTATGAACATAGTGAATCTAGTGGAAGGCAAAAAAAAAAAATCCTAGTACAATATGCTCTAACGGGAGAAAAAGACCTTCCTGATTCCATGAGGCATTTGTATGGATTCCCTGGATCAAGGGTCTGTTATCTTTACTTTACTTTATCTTTAAGCTTTAATACCCATTTCAATCCATTCCTTTCCCCTTCAACCCAGTTTTCATATTGTCTGCTCTTCCTTGCTTCTACTTTCTTCACTACAACTGGTACTAGCCAACAGTCACTGTGATTCAGGGAACAGTAACATAACTCCATATGTTATATAGCAAAGCAAAAGCCAATAGACTATAAAATCATTGTCAAGTAGAAGGGGACAAAACACCTCTCCCCATAAGCAGACATTTTTAGGGATGATATTGGGAAGGTGATAGTGAATAGATTAAGGATCCTATGCAATGACACTGTTTCTTTACAACTTCAAGATTTTTTTTGTATTTATGGTATAGATGGTTATGGTAAACATTTGGTGTAACTTTATAAATTATTGCAACTTTACAATGTTGCAATTCATATTTTGTAGAATACAGATTTAATATAGTTACATAGTCAGGTTGAAAAAATACACAAGTCCACCACTAATAACCTTAGACCATCCAGATTATGAATCATTACTCACTACTCTCTGAATGCATCTTTAAACCAGTTTTCTACCCATTCACAGATTACATTTTATAAACCTATAACCATATCTTGCATATTTACCGTCTGTGGGGTGTGTGTCAAATGCAAAGTCTAAGTATACTATGGTAATCTGCGAATGCCGCTATTTTGCATTTATGTTTCATCAGAGAGACTCCATGGATGTTTGTTTGTTTTTTTTTTTCGACAAAGTAAGGGTTCAGGAGTAAGTATAAGTATCAGGGGGGATAGGGGGCAGCCTTACCGGGTGCCATTAGTAATATTGAATGCATCCGACAGAACCCTATTGACCTTAACTCTAGCTTAGAGTTGCAAAGATAAAAGGAGGATAAAGGTCGTCATCTTCTCTGCTAAGCCTATATAGCATAGTGTGTGTGCAATGAAATCGCAGTTTACCCTATCAAAGGCTTTTACAGCATCTGTTGATAGGAGCATCATTTGCACCTCAGAACTTTGGGCCCAATGAATAAGGTCTAGGGTTTTCATTTGATTGTCACGAGCTTCCCAGTTCGGCACTAAACCGACTTGATTTGGGTGAATTGGTTTAGGGGGAAGTGGTGTGAGACAGGCTGCCAGTATTTGGAAGCATAGTTTTAGGGCCTATAGTTGGTGCAAGCCGTGGGGACTTCCTTGGGTACCTTCCTTATATATGACTGAAATGCAAGCTTCTAGTAAATCTTGTACCACTGGGCATTGGGGGTGGATAAAATTGAAGGCTTCTACAAAGTGGGCTTTAAGTGATGGTAGTAAGGTTTTGTAGTATTTTAGGGTGAGGCCAATGGGTCCCGGTGCCTTGCCTCTGGCTGAACTACCAACTGCCCAGGTAGGTTCTTCTGGGGTAATTGGTGTCTTCAATTGCTGTCCTTGTTCCTCCTAAAGTGTTGGCATGCTTTAATTGCTTCATTTAGCTGCTGGGGGATAGATTACTTACTAAAGTTGAGATAAAATATAATGACTGTAAAATTTGTGGAAAGTGTTGGAGATGTCTTTGGGTTGGTTATGTATCCCCCCCTCCGCCAAATCTCTATTAGATGGCACAGGGTCATTGATTTGCGCAGTTTTTTTTCCATTTGAAGCAAGCTCCATGTTTTATCAGGATTCCTCTGACAAATGGTTTGTGTGCAGCCCAAACCGTTGTCGAGTGGGTCTCTGGATTTTCCACCAGGACCACCGGATCCTGGACCAGGCTTTTGTTTAAACACCAAAATGTATCACCCCTGGGTTCTGCTGGGTTTTACACTAATAATGCAATTGGTGCATGATCGGATAGTGTAATGCAACCAGAGTCTATGTACATGTGTAAGTCGGAGTGGCGAACTATAAACATGTTTATACATGAGTATACATGGTGGACAGGATAGGAATGCTGTCTGAATGAAAGTTGGTTTCCTGGATGAAGGCAATCTCAGCCTTCTGTCTGTATAGGTCCCGTAAAAGGGCGGTTCTCTTCTCAGGGACAGTGAAGCCCTTTGCATTTAATGATACAATGTTGAGAGTTGCCATTAAGTAACTATGGACTGACTTTAAATTTGCATGGAAAAGGAATTATGCTTTGCAGTCAAATAATGGAAAGTTAGAGGAGGGGCCCAAGGGGTTGGGTCATTACGGTGGGAAGGTAGAGGTACGGCCGATGCTGTGTATGGTGGATGTACCATAGGACCTAGCATTAAGTACTGCCTAAGTGGGGGAAGTGGAACTCAGTGTCACTGAAGCAGAGACGTGCCCCGTCTCCACCTCTCTAACCAAATGCAGTAAACACTATATAGGATCCCCAGAAAATACCCAGTTAAGCAAGAGGAACTAACTCTCATACAATACATACACAACTGTAAGGCCCTGGTCCAATAACAGTACTAGCCAGACACCAGTCCCCCAATCTAATACAGCACTCTTCACCTATAGCAAGCCCCCACTCATCCTCAGGGGACTGGTTGAATTTCCCAGCACATGGTTGCCTCCAGTTTTAAGGTGCATAAAGAATGGTGCCTAGGGAAGTGCTAGATTCCAACAGACAAATCCAGAATATAGAGCCAGAGGTCATAACAAATAATCCATCCACCAAACTAAGTTCACAGGGGGAAACACAAGCAGATTCAGGGTAACAGGCAAAAGGTCACTCTAGGCCGCACCAGTGCCTGTTCTTTGTAGAAATTCTTCGATTGGTGTTCGAAGTTGCGTGGTTTTGGAATATTGGAGGTCTGGCTGGCAGTGGAGACTGGTTTCCACATCTTGATCTTAAGGTAATGCCGCTGTCTTGTGGTCAAGCCAGTCAGGGACATCTATGGACTCTGTTTCCAAGAAGTGGAAGAGGGCTGGAAGCTTAGCATGTGTTCTCATTGTGAACGTTGCTAAGGCCTTGCGCACAATTAAATGGAAGGGGTGTCCCCTATTTGTATGTAGATAGGCTATTGCTGATCAAGTCCAGAAGAGGGCAGAGTATACGTCTCTTACGCAGTGTGGAGCAGGCGAGATCACCTAAAGTATGAATCTTTGTGCCATCAAAGTCCATTGGACCTCTAGATCAAGCCCTCTTCATTATTTTTTCCTTTATTGAGTAGTAATGAATTCTGCATAAAACATCTATTGGAAGTTCAGCGTCAATGCAGCTGTGGCCTGGCACCCGGTGTACCCGGTCTATCTCAATAGCTGTGGTTGGGGCATGCCCTAGGAGGATATTAAAAATGGCAGTGAATGTGACTTTAGGATCTGGGCCTGCAGCTGCCTCTGGCAGGCCTTTGATATGGATATTGTTATGTCTGCCCCTGTTTTCTTGATCCTCTATCTGAAGCATCAGAGAGGACATTGGTTGATGCATTGATTTATGATATTCCTCGAGTTTATAGTTGAATTGAATAGTTGAATTGCCCTCCAATCCAGTAACAGTCTAGCTCTGCTGGCCATGCCTGAGCTGTGTGCGAAGGAGGGGAGAGCCCATGCTGCAGGGTAAGGGACAGTGATGGAGTATGAGAGAGAGAGAGAGTGCTCTGTGAGGACTGTTCCTCACCTGATCCTGTAGTGGAGACTGGACTACTGGGGTCTGGGTCCTGGCCTGTTAATGGGTGTGACAAAAAAAGACGGGGAGTTTGAGGGACGCCCTGGGATCTTCCTTCGGTGTGTCATCTGTTGGCAGAAGCCTGGGATCGCTCCTTGAGCACTAGACTGTAGAAGAAGTGGTGCAGGGCACAAAGCTCCAAAAAGAGTCCTTATGATTTAATAGCATGGCCACGCCCCACAGAACTCATTTTACTTATAACTTCATCATGTCACTCAGAAAAAAAAAGGTAATACATTAAAAATAAATAAATTAGTTATATACCTACGGGATACCTACGTCACACATTCTGGGAGGCTCTTGGCTGCTCCTTTTACGCATGCCCGAGCATCTTTCATCAATAGGGAAAAAACATTTTTTCCCAAGCTACGTCACCTGATCCCAGCCTGCACAGTGTGAGATCAGGTGACAAAGGAAGAAGAGTGCAGAAGAAGAGAGGAGAAGATGGCGGAGCTTGGTGCCTCCTCTGCGTCTGGCCGAAGACGGATACCAGGGCAACGCAGGACAAGATAGAAGAAAGCTTCTAATGGACAGACTGATCTGTGGGATTGAAGGTAAGTGTCATTTTATTGTTTAGGGTTTTCTTAAGGTTTAAATTATATCTGTCATGGGACAGATATGATGGCTGCCATTGCTGGTCTGTATTAAAATAAATTACATTTGCTGATTTAGGATGTGTTTATATTTGGAGGTGCTCTGCAATAAACCATTTTTAGGTTTACTATTATTTATTTATTTATTCAGGCAGTCCAGCCAATGGATGCAGACAGCTGTCCACTACTGACTGTCATTAGTGACCTAATATTAAATACCTTTTCACTGCCTTGGAACCTATTTTTGTTAAAAGAAAAGGAAAGGGGGGCGGGTCAGCAAGTATGTGTGCCCCCTTCTAGCCAAAAAAAGTCTTCTGGAACCTGGCTTGCCAAAGAAACCCTTTCTATTTGGCAAAATTCTATTTGGCAGACCCCAGCCTGCTGTCTATAATAGCCTAATCCCCACAAATTGACCCTGGTGTTCTGGGGGTCTGCAGGCAGGGAGCCTATAGGAATTTGGAATCCTTTAATAGAAGGACACTCAAATATCCAGCCTCTCACCCTTTACCCATTCTTAGAAAAGATTTATTCATGCTTAAAAATAACAACAGAATATGAAAAAAAGTATTATTATTTTTAAGCTAATAATTACCTGCAGGGTCCAGGGATGTCAGAAGATCAGATCTCATGAAGCACTATGCACAGTGACAGAAGTTTTATCCAGCTGCTGAATAAATAAAGCAAGTCCAGCATTGTTTACAAGTGTTCAACAAATCACGCTGGTGGACCTTATCAACTATCAATGTCCATTGGCTATATTATCAGAACCTACACTATGAATGTGAATGACAGCTATATGGTTAAGTCAATCCAACTGTTATCCACAGCTGACCAATAACAGCTATCAACATCCGTTGGTCTGAATGCCTGAGCCTATGCTATACATGGCAATGACAGGTAGATGCATTTGATATTCAAAATCAGAACTGAGCTTAGATAGCTTAATTTCCAAGGTTGGATTGAACTATCCAACCACCACTGGTCATATTATAAAAATATAAGACTGCTGTTTTCCAGACATAGATTAAAGAGAAATATAAACAATAGTCGGACTAGCACAATATTAGCAAGTAAACCTTCCCTAAACAATTTAAAATATGAGTAAAGTAAAAAAAATTTTGAATATTTTAATGACATACAATTTTACTGGAGTATAATTGTAAGGTCTTAGTCCAGAACTAGTACTCACCAGGCGCCAGTCTCCAATCTAACACTGCACTCTTCACCTAAAGTAAGTCCCCGCTCAACCTTAAGAGACTAATTTCACTATCCCAGCACACAGCTGCCCCCAGGACTTCTGTTTATAAGAAATGGTGTCTGACAAAGAAGTGACAGAGGACCAGTATCCCACCTATAATGCAGAATCCAGCAGGAGCATTCAAGGGCAAAGACAAAAGCAAAACTGATGTCACAGGCAAAAGGTCACTCCAGGTAGCATACAGTTGCAGGGTCAGAAACAGGTAGTCAGCGACAGCAAATCAAATAAAACCAACAGACAGAACACATCAGGAAAAGAGACAGTATACCAAGTGCTTTTCAAAATGTATAATACAAGGGTTATGCTGTCTAGATAATGGTCACAAATCCTATGACTGCTGAACAGGAGATGACCAATTATTGTGCAAGAATACCATAGGCTTATTTATGTATAGACTATGGTCAATGATCCTATGACATTCGAAGAGGATATAACCCAAAGTTGGATGTGTAAATATAAACTTACCAGTGTATATGGTTTATATCTAATTATTTTTGTTTTATAACAGTACATTTTGCTGATTTATATAAAACAGCTTTCCTTGTTCTTTTTTTCTTAAAGTTTAATTTGCTATATTACACTAGTGGAGTCAACAATAATTTTTTATATGAAGTTTAAAATGTTTCCATCTCTCCTTCTATCCCTCCAACTGTCCTAAACTTGTATATATAGTAGATTATTTGTACTTGATTTAATAAAGCTCTCCAAGGCTGGAGAGGATACACTTTCATAAGTGAAGCTGGGTGATCCAGAAAACCTGGAATTAATTTCTTCAACGCCATTTGCTATTTGCTAGCAATTGTTTTGAATCATGGACCAGATCCATTCCAGGTTTGCTGGATCACCCCACTTTACTGATGAAAAGATATCCTCTACAGCCTTGGAGAACTTTAATCGATCAGGTGCAGTTACTTGAGGTAAATTGAGTGAATATATTCTTTAAATGCGATGAGTTAAATGAACATAATAATTGATTGCAATGAGTTAAGCTAACCCGACCTGTCATTGCAGTGCGATTGGTCTATAAATCTGCCAATAAACCCTGATGACTTGTCTCAGTGGACGACTGGAGTTTTTGCGTATTCTATATGGTCACTTTTCTACACATCATTATGACCCATAATCAATAGGGACTGGTAGTGAGTCAATATATTCTTCTGAAGACTGAACTCTTCAAGTCACAGATAACAGTAAAAAAAAAAATAAGGTTGAAAAGTGGAAACAAAAAACTTTGGGCTCAAAAATATTTACCGATAAAAAAAGTACAGAGATTAGATTTGGTAAAAAAAATAGTAATAGTAGGTAAAAGTTAAAGCTTAAAAAGTATATATATATATATATATATATATATATATATATATATATATATATATATATATAATGTATGAATGAATAGGTTTCAGAACTTTTCAGTATAAACCTAAAAGAGCTTTGTTTTTAGCAAAAAAAAAAAAAAAAAAGTCAGAGAACTCTGCTAACCATTACTCTTGTTTATTTTTCTCAGTGAGGGAGTAGGGGAGAGGAAGAGGGCAAAGGTGAATCAGTCAAACAACATCTGCAGTTTGTGCGAAAGTCATGTAGTAAAGTGAAACATATAGTTTGTTTTCACCCTGTGATGCTTTTAATAATTGTCAATATCAGGGGTGCCCAAAACGTCGATCACAATCTACCAGTGGATCCCAAAGGCAACCCGATCGATCGCAGAGTCCTGCCTTACCCCTCCCTGCTGTTTACTAGCAGCCCACCTGCTACGTCTTTGGGGATGCTGGGGATGTCTTTCTGGGTGTGAAGGCTCCGTGTAACCGTGGGGAGTGGGGAGGGAGGCAAGGAGGGTGGGAGAGCAGTCTGAGGTGAGCAGTGCTGGGTGGTTTCTTGTGCAGCACATTATTCTCCTATGACAGGTGAGCTGTAGCTTTCCTGTCACTATAGTCTTGTAGTGCAATGTCTGTGCAAAGTTCTGCCATTCAATGTCTCATTGTCTTCAGTCACTTCTGTGTCATACTCGGTATATATATAAATAAATATATGTTTAGCATTTTCATTGTTGGTGGATCATTTTGACTTGGTCATTTTAAAAGTAGCTCACAAGCCAAAAAAGTGTGGGCACCCCTGCTCTATATGATGGGCAGTAATGCATTATTATATACTATATTTGTATTTAAAGGCTTAAAAATTACACATAGCTTCCAAAATCCATAAAAACAATGAATGAAGACATGAGTCAATCCTCTCACCCTCAGCTTTATGTATAATTTGAGCTTCAGCTTATTTTTAGCATTGCAAGTTCTTATGATTAGCATGAGCAAAGAAAACACTCAATGGCTGGAAATGATATCTTTAGAAACCTAATGTGAGTTAAAAAATAAAAAGAAAGATAAAAAGAAAAAATATGCAAGAACTCTATACATTCTATTTAAGCACATTTGTTTTGTGTGAAATGTATGTCCTTATTATCGACTTCTTAAACAGTATAAATATCAATAACCATTATATTTTGTATTAAATAGTCAGATAATGAAACAATCCCAAAACTTACCTTTTTCCTGTATACAGTAATATACAAAACAGTAACATTAACTTGTGTACTTATTTGCTCTCTTTGCATCCATTGTATTAAGTGTCTGACCGGATTTGCAGGTTGGAATAGAACTTTCTTTCTTTGAAAAATGAAAAAGAATGCAAATAACTAACTGCAGGCACTTTATCTAAGAACTAATAAATTGGAAAATGTGGAAAGTTTGTTCTTGAGTTTAGGTACACTTTAAAATTGTATTTCAGGTAAATTGTGAATTACATTTTATGCTGCCATTTTGGTTCTGCTTTTAAATTATGTCAACTGACATTATTTATCAAAATATATGTAGAAAGGTTTGAAGCAATTTGAAAACATTCTAAGCTTGGTACATAAATTTGAGTTGAATTCACAGATTCCTCGTTTTTTAAATCATACCTTAAAAATATATATTCTTATATAAATTGCACAGAGAGCTACCATATGTATTTAAAGTTAATTTACATCTTCTCTTTTTTACATTTTCGTGTGCTGTCTACTTACATGCTTCTTTGTCACCGAGTTCATTAAAAAGAAAGACAACTGCAATAATTACTACATTTATTTAGTACATATATTAGCACAGAACATCCATTGATCATTAGATCAATATGTCTACAGGCAGACAAAGTTACTGAAAGTTCCTAGGGAACGTTGTAAAATAAGCTTCATTTAAACTGGCCATTACTTTAATGGAATTATAATACTTTAATTTAACATGCAGGTACTGTGTTGAAAATAATGTCATTAAAACTGTCTGCCCCGTTTTATATTTTAAGTAATATATTGCAGTTGTGTTGTAGTTATTTGCATTTAAATTTTTATCTCTCTATAAATAAAATTATAATTTATCTTACCAGAGGATTTCTCTAATAAACTTGATGATTTAAGTTCTGAAATGAGTCAAAGTTATAATTTATGTATACAACATACAAAAACATTAACTTAGTGTTACAGCTTGTTGCGTGAATGCAGGAACATTGATATAGTTAGTTAGCTAGGTTGAAAAAAAAAACATATCTCCTTTAGGTTCAACCACTAAGGAAATAAACATATCCCACCTAAAAACCCTAAAAACCCTATAGACACAGTTGATCCAGAGGAGGGCAAAAAAAAAAACCTGGTTCAATTTGCTCCAACAAGGGAAAAAAAATTCTTTCCTGATCCTTTTTTTAGGGGGTGGATGTGCAACAAAATGTCTTTCAGAGCTGAGATTACTTGTTTGTTGTTTAACCGCCTTTGCGGTATTCACGGGTGCGGCTTGGGGTGAATTTTACATGCCAAAAGTGTTAACCCTGAGCCACACTCGGGGTAGGAAAAAAAACTCCTACTTGCTCCAACGATGTGATGCGTAAAGCGGTGGTACGCCAGGGAGGTGTGACTTGGCGGGAAATTTTTAAAGTGGATTAAATTGTATTCTGCTTTTAAAACATTGATCACAGTAAAAAAGTTATAAAAAACAAATCTAAATAATAAATTATAAATCCAAAAGTTTATTCCATTATTGTACCCTTGTTTGGATAAATTTAAAAATTTAAAAAAATTTAAATTTTTTAATAAAGTTAATTTTTATATAATTTTATTTATAAAATGATTTATAATTATTTATTATGATAAAATTTATGATTTGCGTTTCAAACTTTATCATACCTGGGAGGTATTGCTAAGAATTACAATCCGAAAATATTAAACAACAAATTTCCACACATAACAATGTTATCTTTTGACATAAAAATATGGACATAATTAGAACACCAGGGAGGTTGGTCAGTGTTAAGTAGCAATACCACTTCAGATTGTAGTAATAGTACTCAACCACTCATTTAATGAGTTAATGTTGCTTGTTGTTGGATTTTTGTGCAAGCTAGGTTTTAACATTTTTAAGAAAAAAGTCAAGCTAGTCAACCTCTAGTATAGCACATCCACATGTGTGGTCACAAGAATGTTTGCTGTGTCTGTGTGGAGGAAATACCGGGAGATGTGCCTGTACACCAGGTTAAGATGGACAGGATTGTAGAAAGGCAACAAACCAGCAGTCCAGTATCTGTATCCTTGTGCATGGGGGAACGGTAGGAGCACTTCCTCAACTGTACAAGATGAAAAATAAATACATATTTAGAACAAATGTAAAAGTAAAAATGTGCACTAGATTTTTTTAAAGCAGCTCACTAATATAAGTCTCACAAACATAAAAGAATAAAAGTAATGGTGCTAAACAACATAACTAAAAAGTTAAATACATTGATTAATAAGAATGATATGATCATAAAAGATTTGCTATAAAAGAAAAAAACACTTTTATTTGATCGATTATTGTGGCTTTTTAGTTATGTTGATTAGTGTTACTACTATAACTCTACAAGATGACCTACAGCAGGCTTATGTGCATGTGTTTGATCAAATTGTCCAACAACTCCATGAGGATGGCATGTTGACCCAACATCATGTAGTGTGATCTGTGTTAATGGGATGATACTGTGCAGCTCAACCATCTCTATCTAGATTTCACAGAAAAAAGAATAAAAAATAAAAGGGTAAATAGTCAGTGAGCAGCAGTTCTCTGGTCAAAAATTCTGAAAGTCAGCTGGAGTTGTTTGAGCTGTTAGAAAGTAATGCAAAAAACTGGTTACAAATGAGGTATGCTGAAGAGCATTTCTGAATGCAATACACATTGAATCTTGAAGAATATGAGCTACGACAGCAGGAGGCCACACCAGGTGCCACCCCTGTCAGCTAAGTACAGACACATGAGGAAACAGGCACAGGCTCACCAAAATTGGACAAAGGAAGATAGGAAAAATGTTGCCTGATTTTTGAATCTGGCATCAACATTAAATTTTGGATTCTAAAATGGAATATTGGCATTTAAAGGTTACAAGTCATATGACATTTGTCCTTATTTCATTATAGACATATACAGTGAATTTTGTCAAATTTTTTTTTTATAAATATTGTGTATTAGTTATATTTGTATGGAATATATCTACTATAGCACTGGTAAGGATCATTCAAGGTGGAAGTTAAATGACAAGTAGGGTGAAATAAACATGATGTACTGGCTTCTGCACCGTGAGGAAAGAAGACAGTACATCATAATATATTTTATTTCATGAAATATATTGTAACAAAACTGCTCAAAAATGTGCTTTTACAAAGCAAATTGGTCAACATAAAAACATCTTCTGAAAGTAGCTGTAAATGAAAGTCCCCTAATGATTTCCATAAAAATGCCTTTTAACAATTTAAATGCCTAGAAGTTCAGCTGAAGCAGCAAACGTTAAAAAAAAAAACAAAAAACTGCTTAATCATTTCTAAACAGTGAGTAACAGGCACATACAGCTGCCTGCATACCACCTCTGCTCCTCTGTGAAGCAACTTGGGAACCCTACCTAGAATTCTTGAACACTCTAATGAAATTACTGACTAATCATCTTGGGCACTCATGATGACCCAACATTTCCACATCCCCATCACTGTATATTATGACCAGAATTAGCAATAATTGCAGTTTAATGCATTCAATGATTTTAATTTTCTACAGTGAAATGAAAGCAGTAAAAAAGTCTCTGTTATTTACAAAAAATAACAATTATAGAATGTTGTGACATTAGGGCATGTTGCTAAAAAACAATGTTAATATTTCAAAAGGATTAAAACAATACAGTTGTATTGTGGTAGAAACACTTTTTAAAATAACCATAATATGACAAAAAGCAGGATTTTTCATTGCTCATGATTTGATGGTTAAAGTTCAGCAAAACATCATCCCATTTACTAAGCTAAGCAAAATATTCCTTGTGAACAGACAATATTTTTTTCCAAAATCAACCCCAATGGAGGAGCAGCCAAGCACAGGACTACAGAACACTTCTCCTTATCTTATTCAGAATGTGAGGGGTGTCTCCACAAAGACAGATGTGATCAATGGGATAGATTTACTCTAAGTTTAGGTTACTTAGTTGTCATGCTAAACAACAGTTGCTGACTTTTCAAATATATACAGAAGGCAGTCGCTGCCTACTGTACATACTCATAACATATTTCCTGACCCTCACAGCTACTATAAACAATAGGCTGTAAGGTAAATATCAAGGTATATTGTGGTGAGTGCTACTGTTGGCTTGAAGTTTTTAGAGTAAGGGGCTGCTTTTAATACTTATGAACCAATAATAATGCTCCCCTACTTTATACATTATCAATGGTCTGTAAGAAAGTAGTCCAGGTATACAGTGGTGAGTGTTCCCTTTGACTGGTGGTTATCAGGGGCAAATTCCAACCCCTGACGACCACTAGCCATGGAATGCAGATCTTTGTATAATATGGCAACACATTTACAGCCCATTGTTTACAACAAATATGAGTGTTGATGAGTCTGCTGGTAATGTAAATAGCAGACAGTGGATACCCACTGTGTACAGGAAATGTGTTAACCAATGTTTTCTCAAACAACAGGGTTATTAGCTTCAATTAGAACCAAAATGAATGTGAAATGTTCAAAATAGGCAACCAGACTGAATTTATTTTAGTGATACAAAGTGGTTGTGACAACATGTGACACTGAAAAAAACAAAATATTAAACTCACAGTAGTTAAAGTAACTGGCTGTATATTGTTCAGACCACAAGCATCAGTATTGTCCAGTTCTTATGGTAGTATATGCTGCAATAGGTCCCAATGACAGCAAAAGACAATATTGATGATGAAGCATCAGGATGAGTGGACAAATTTCACAAACTTTTGCAAGAATGTTTTTTTCTAGAAAATGTTATTTTCACTAAAATTTCATTTAAAATTAAAAAGGTTTCCATTTTTGTCATTGTTGAAAATGTATCTGGATGGTTCTTTTTTGTTACTGCAAAGCATACTGAACATAAACAGCCCCCACCTACCAAAAAAAATGTATCCTTCCCCTCCCTTCGCCAAAATATGCAATTTTTGCAGAACATTATGAGAAAATTAAAATTATTGATTAATTTTGTCCATCAATAATGATCACTGATTTACAACAGAGCTCAAAACGCTTAATAAACTATTTACAGGAAAATGTTGATCTGTAATCTAAATGCAACATCTTTGTTCACCTTTTTTCAGATAATCAGTTTTTTAACTCTATGCTTACAAAAAAAAAGATCAGATTTTTACTGCGGTAATCTACCTTTTGTCATGCTGCATGGCATGCAGTCTGGACCACCAAAGTTTACTTTTCCTCAATAATTACAAAATACTAAGCAGTATTTTTCTATCCCTCTATTCTTTCATACACATGTTGGTGAAATAGTTTTTGTTAATTTGTGAGTGTTATTAATATAAGTTTTAATAATGTCTAAAGAATAAATGATTTGATATCCTATGTTTATATATATATATATATATATATATATATATATATATATATGTGCGTGTATTCTTAAAGAGCAAATGTACATCCATAATAGGGGCACTAATACTAATCACTAGTTGTAGTCAGCAGTTCTCCCATATAATATGCTTTGCTGAGCATTATGGTAATGGATTAGGCATTGCAAGGCAGTGATCACACATCTTGGGGAGTTATCACAGGAACAAGTGACTCCATTGGAAGATTCATCTTGCTGAAATGGGAATTTAACATTTTTGAATAGCTCAATAAGTCTCCAGAAAAGTAGCACAAACAGACAAGACATTTCCAGCAGGAACACAGACAGCAAAACACCGCCCTTTCCTACACTTATAAAAAAAAACAATACTTTTGTATTATAGTTCCATGGTAGCCAGCAGAAGGCTGTATATGAAATAAATCTGATGAGGCTATGATTAGTAGTTCATGGGTAGTGTATCAGTAATGCAAGAAACCATCTTGCAGTCAACACCAGTTTTTTTCATTTTCTGCTGCAAGGGATTTGTAGGATACAGCAACAGAGATATACCAAAGAATAATATAACTTTTAAATACACATCTGTAATACAGGAATCTCATAAAAGGTACATCTGTAACACAGGTATTCTGTATGGATGCTGTGTATTAGACAGTCTGCAGTACGTAGAAAGGTGACTTCTTTTCCTAGCTGTTATTCCCTTGACATCTGCTTAATTGATCTTAAATTTCTTATTATGTGACCTTCTGATTTGGCTCAAAATTCATCTCTTCACTTTAATCTGGACTTTAAGTACCTCATCATTGTTAATTCCTATGCATATGATGAAGGAGCAATGTCATCTATTATTAATTCAGACACAGTAGGCTTCTGAAAGTCTTTGATTGTAAAACTGTTAAGTGCCCCACATGATTTTACCCTACAAAGAATCAATATATTTTCTCTGAAATAGTCACTTTCCACATTGTACTTTTTAATTACCATATTGACCAAAGACTTACATTAAGCAATTCGTAGTTGGCTACAGACATTCAAATATTAGTTTTACAGTGCAACTAGTTTTACTAGTTTTACAGGTACAACTCTGTCTTACTTTTGTAAAGAATTTTCAGCTTATGCTTACAATTTTTTCAGTCCCCTATTTATTCTTTAGACCGTTCAGTTCATTTCTTCATAATTTCTTTATACCTTCAGATGCCTGACAATCCGGTTTCTATTGATACAGAATTGAGCAAAAACTCAACCGTCCTATTGGGCTTCCATGGCAATGTCTGGGCACACTCTATGCAGTTTACAGCTCTTACCTTTTGTAAATTTATAATCTACCCCATTCCAGAATAAACTGTATTCCAACATGATTGGAACATACATGTTATAGAAATGACCTGTTTTTTGATAGGAAATAATGAGTATAAAGCTGTTCCTAAAGGCACATGAATTGGCCCTCTGCTGGCTGTTACTTTTTTTGTTTTGTTTTCAATTTTTGCATTGGTGCCTCATCCCCATGGCAGTTTGAGTTCCTCATGCCTTTCCTTGAAAATAATTTGCCTATTAGAAAAATAATAATAACTTGCCCTTTACCATATTCTGTAGTTTTTTTTTCCACTCTGCAAATTTACTGTGCCAAATGACAATCAACTTTTTACAGACTTTTGGAAGTTGTCAAAAGAAAATAGTTAACTTATGTACTTTACAGACTTTGGTCTGAACTGATATTGAGAATGATTAACTGAAGGAATAAAGGATGTTCACTCAGCAAAGTAAATTATCATATTGTAAAGGATATTTCAGTTAACCTATGAAATGTGGTGAAGCTCTGCAGACATCAACCACCCAATCATGTACAAACAATATTTTGTTCATAATACCCTTTGGTAAATGAAAAACCTTTATCAATCACATTGTATTCAACCTATACCATCAGGCACTGTCTTGTCATTAGAAGACTGATATGCTATGTTTAATACTTATATCCTATATATAAATAACATAATCAACACTTGTAAAGCACTTTCCTTCCTGTGGGACTTAACAGGCCTGATTTAATAAAGTTCTCCATAGGACTGGAGAAGTTAAATTATCAAAGTGGCAAATGTTTTCAACCCTGGACCAGATAAATTCCAGGTTTTCTGCATCACCTAGGTTGCCCCATGACTGTTCTAAAGACAGAAACCTTAAGGAACATTTGATTTGCTTACAAAACTGGTACATGCAGCATGAAACATGCACTTTTCAGAGAGAAGATTTGATAATCGCAATCCATTCTCCTGTGATGTCAATGGTGAAATATAAATTTCACTGCCACATGAATAATATAGGTGATAACTGAATTTTCATCCTGTCCATTGTGATAGGGCTTAGGTATCTTTCTAGAACTGGCCCCAAAAGACTTTTATTAACACATCATGTCTCTGAGATCATCAAAAATATGAAACCATCTAATAATCCAATTGGATCCAAACCTTTGCTGAGAAAGAGGTCAGTTAGACTTTGCATGGGATTTCTATGCAATAAGCCTTGTAACTAGCTTAGAAAATCGGATGAAGTTGCTTCCCAACATGCCTGTAAGGATCAGAACAAAGTGGTGTTATTTTTTTTAACAATAATGTTTTTCTTTATTTGAAAGGTAGTTTAATGTTGTTCTTATGATAATTTTTATTGTATTGTGCTGCACTTGTGTTTTATACTGCCAGAAGTTTGTTGCTTGTAATCATTTCAATTATACCTCTGCTAATTTACAATTTATTTCTTTCACTTGAGCACTAGATTGTTTCTATTTTCCATTATGTTGTAAAAGAGCAGTACCTAAATTAGGGAGCAGTGAAGGAACTGAAATCAATACTCAGACAAGAATGGTGCCTGCTTAGGCAAATATGCTTGTAAAAATAAGCTGTAATGCTTTCCTCCCCAAGAGAGAAAAGACAATCTATACTGAGGTTTTCAGACAGATGGCGTTTAATGATATTCTTTAGTATTTGAAGTTTTTAAAAAAAATTTGAATGTTATAAAGATAATGTAAATAATATTATCAATGTGTGTTAAACTTTAAAAAACCCTACAATAAACCTATCATTTACCAAGAGGCTCAGTCCCTAATGTGTGTAGTTATTGTCAATGACATACAGATGTGTCACAGAAGGGAGAATCTGCAAATCTGTACATATGTTACAATTATGAACAGCAAGCATATTAAAAGTCATATGAAAAAATATATTTGGGATTATTGTTACAACTGCAACTGCAACATAAGTGAGCCTATGTTTGCTTACATATCCAGTCATGACATTTTTTTTTATTCTCATGTTCTTAATTACAGGATGAAATGTTTGTATTTACTTCATAATACTTTATCCCCAATTCCCAATGGTAAATCAGGCTTTAAAATATTTAAAAAAAAGTCAATAAATCAATAAATATATACTTAAAGACAAGCAATTATTGCATACATTTTTATTTAGAACGTATACTTTATTTCCTCATTTGAATAACCTTTTATTTTGTCATTTTTTTATTTATTTACTTTTCAACAGCCAACAGCTCAGTTTTCACAGCTCTATAAATAGTTGTCAAAACTGCTAACAAACCACATCTGTCTGAATTTACCTTCTGTTTATAATTAGCCCTCTTAAAGCACATTTCTATGGATTCTTCATTATAGAATGACACTGAAATGTAATTGATTAAATAAATGGATAGCTATGAGACAGAAAATACTGACTCTCATTAGTGTGTTGCTCTTACTAATAGATTTTTGGATTATATAAAGTAGCCCTTTTAAAAAATGAAAAACCTTATCATAATTCTTTGTGATGAAGAATATTTAGAATATATGTCACAATTACATTTTCAAATGAAATTGGTACTTAATGAGTTAATTAATACTTATTTACCTAATACCTAACGACTGGATAGATAGATAGATAGATAGATAGATAGATAGATAGATATGTCCTTAATTGAGGATAAAAAAACAAGTAATAAGCCAAAAAAATGCTTCATCCACTTACTATACCAAAACCAAAAAAAAAGTTATTGTACAGCATACCATACAGGATATAGTCAACTCAGATCCCCAAATTACCAAAAAGTTTATTTCAGCAGCTTTCTAAAAATTCATTCTGAAAATTATCTTCAATAATTTGTTAGCTATAATGAGTTATGTTCTACATTTTCTATGTTGCTACAAATGAATCATGATTCTGTTTTACTAAATTTACTAGAACACACAAATAATGGTAATAATTATTATCTTTCTGGACCTCTATTAGTTGTTTTCACTTTATTTTGCCGAAAGGTAGGTAAATATATGGTAATATGAGAAACTGGTCCACTGTTTAAAAAGTTGTGACTGTGTGAGAGATAATTATTTCAGTTTCCTCAATTAGTATCTAGTATACAAACTAATTACACGGGTCAACAAAAAATTAGTTTTGATAATCAACAGAAACCACAGTAAACTTTTCCAAATCAGTTTTTCGAGCATATTTCGGATCTGTTTTTCCCTAACATATACAGTTCCTTAGTTATGAGTACTATTATAGTTAACATTGTACATGCATGTATTTTGTACTAATATATAAGCACCATTGAAGTGAATGGTAATACATCTTCAGTGCGAAGTAAAATAAGGCACACTGTGGATCAAGCAGATTCTGAACTCCTTCCTTGTATGCAGGAGACTTTTGGTTACCCAGGAAAATTTCACACACCCACTTGAACGCATCCCAAGCTTCTAGCTCAGCTGCTGAAAGAGATTGTTTGAAAACATCATCCTGCAAAACAGACTCGATCTGTGGCCTTAAAAATATCTCTTCCTTCATTATTGCAGTGCTTATGTTTGGAAACTTCTCAACAAGGTACTGAAAACCCATGGAGTTTGATTTACCCATGACCTTTACAGGGTTCTTCTTCAAACCTAACTTGATATGGAGAGGTGGCAGAAATAATTAATGCAGATCAACCAGAGGCAGAAACTTGACACTGCTTGTTCCAGGCTTATAGGTATCTCTTGGTAGCCAATCACGCTTGACATAATGTTCTCTTGTAGGTCAGCTGTCCCACAGGCATAGGAAACAGCAATATTTTGTGAATCTCTCTTGCATAACCATCAGCAAGCCAATAACCTTTAGATTTCCACAAATGTTCCACTGGTGTGTTTTATACTGGATTGCTTCAAGTAGTAACTTCATGTTGTCATAGAACTCCTTTAGGTTAACAGAATAGGCAATTGGTAAACTTGGTTAGATATTACCATTATGCAGTAAGACTGCTTTCAAGCTTCGTTTAGAGGCATCAATTAAGATACTCCATTCAGATGGAATATGCTCTTTTGACAAACTGTTAAAAAATTATATTTAATGATCTTTTAGATCGAGCCGTCGAATCTCCAATAGAGATTAAAAGGGTACACAGGGCCCTCCGACCCCATGGCAAAGAGGGAGATCCACTTGGATATGTCATATGCTGTCTATTGAACTTCTTATTGAAATAAGAAATCATTAGACTGGCGCACGCTAAAGACAAAATTTTCTATAATGCTGCAGAGATCCAACTATTTTAAGACCTCTCCACTATGACTCTTCAACGACGCAGAGCATTACGACCATCATTCATATTATTAAGGGAACGCTGCATACTATATTGTTGGAGTTTTCCTTTCTGACTTTCTGCCAGTATGGATGGTCGAACCATCTTCGCACTCCAGCTGACCTACCATCATTACTACACCTGAGGCTACCTGAAATAGATCTACCGGACTGGTTTCAAGAGCTCCCTACTCCAAGCCAAAGGCCTCCCATGGCAGATGATGACCAAGATCGTGCACAAGCCAGACAAGGTTGTGGAGGTAGCCCTGGAAGGCACAGAAGAAGATAATCTCGTCTCGCTAAGAGGCCCTAAATACCTAGACAAAGGCATTTCGATTCCTTTCTACAATCGAGTCCACTTTTAACTAGACGAACAAGTAACAGACCTGGAAGGTCGTTATCTATTTTTAAAAGGCCTTCTTCATAGTAACCCAGTAACGCTGGCCAATGTATATAGCCCCAACACAGGACAACCCAAGTTTTTCCAGAAAATATCTAGATTACTACACAGCTTCTCAAAGGAAATGTTGATATTAGGAGGGAACTTTAATGTCCCCCTAAACCCTGCTTTAGACTCTTCCCCAGGTGCCACTACTTTACATTAAAAGCCTTAAGAGACATCAAAATATCATTGTCCTCTTTAATGATACATGACACATGGCGTATGATATATCCAAACACTATAGACTACACATTCTTCTCACATCCCCACAATCGCTACTCCTGGTTGGACTACTTTTTCTTATCTCAGCCTTAACCGTTGCTTCGATTGAGCCTATTACAGTATCCGACCAGGCACCGATCACATTCACCATTTCTTTACCAGAAAAAGCAACCAGAATGAAATTCTGGAGGCTCAATCCTTCATAATTAGGGGATGTGGCGGTGATAAATGATGTTCAAACCAAACTATAAGAGTTGGGGGGGATATGAGAGAACCACACAGTTTCATTCGATCCCAAAGCGCAGGGGAAAGGTAGAGAGTGGGTATGAGAAAAGAGGGTCCATCTTTTGGCGACAACCATAGGAGATTCGCTATTAGAAGGAGTGAGAGGGTCAACACGTCAATTTGCACCCAGGAAGGAATTTCAGTGAGAGCATGATATTTAGTAAGTTGGCTGATGTGTGCTGACTAATAATATTTAATGGGGACGCCCAGCTCACCATTACCTTTGGGTAATTAAAGGGTTGGGGAAGAGAGTCGAGGTTTCTTAGAGTCCCAAATTAAATGTAAGACTTCACGTTGGAAGGTTCGAAGGGCATCCAATGGAACAGATATAGGTAGAGTTCAGAATAAGTATGAGTTAAGGTAGTAAGGTCTTTTTTTATGGCTGTAATGTATCCAAACCAGGTTAGGCGATGAGAGGCCTAAGTACGTATGAGGTTCATAAGTTTGGCGAACAATAGAGGGTAGTTGGCTTTATATACGGTATCATATGTCACTGAGTGAAGGTGAATACCAACCAATGGTAATGCATGTGGGGTTCACTAAAAGTAAAACTGACTTTGTAGGGAACTTACCATATCGGGGAGAGGCTGATACTCAGCGCCTGGGATTTGTATGATTTTTTTTAAAACCCTGATACTGTCTCAAACTATTGAAGCAGAGACAGACAATTAGCCAAGTAAATAAAGGGCTGAGCTGGGACTAAGAGAGCATCAGGATGTTTACCTATGCAAGTGGGTAATGGCTCCAAAGCCAAGGAGAAGAAGATGGGGGACAGAGGACAGCCCTGCCTGGTTCCCCTGTGAATCTCATATCAGGGGGATTGGTATCCACAGTGTTGGGCTAGCACAATTTATTTAATATCAATTATGTCTCTTTACCAGTATATACTGGTATATGTAAACCATATATGAGGTCATCCTAAAGGAATACAGCATATACTTTAACTGGTATCCTTATAAGGTAAAATACTGGTTTAAGGGATGATCATTGGTCAGTACTGGTCAAACACTGGCCATTGTCTTAGTTCCTAAGTAGTTAAAAACACAGTGCCATACCTAATTAACTAGTCTTGACCAGAACTAACTGTATGCAACATGTTTTTTGATCATCTGCCAAGCCATTAATTTGGAAGATTCCTTGGATGAATGCAACTCACTTCTGCAGCTAAGTATTGTTGTTATATTTAACTCTGTTACTGCATTGTTTTATCTATCCGTCTTTATTATTAAATAGTATAATCTTTCAGGTCTTTGTGTTATCTCTCTTTGTACACTTCAAATTCAACCCAACCAATATGCATAAACTGTCACAAATTATATTTGTGACATAACACACAGTAACTCACAACAGCAGTGGGGAGTCATATAAGGAGATTATCTAATTCTTAAAGTAGGATCCAAATCTCAATATACACAAAACGTTAAATAGTTAGGACCAGGCTAGGGAATCAAATGCTTTACTAATGTCTAAGGAAAGGAGCAGTCGGAATCCTATTGGAGTTGGTGATTTCCATCAGTAAGACCATTCTTCTGGTATTAAAGGCTGCTTGACAAATGGGCATAAAACCTACCTGATCACCATGAACTAAGGAACTGATAACTTGATTAAGAGGAGTGGCCAAGGTTTTTGCAATAATTTATTATCAATATTGATCAGGAAAATAGGGCGAGTGGGAGGTTTCAGTGTGGTTTGGGTACCATACAAATAGAAGCCAGTTGCTTCCAGTACTTTGAGGAGATAATGGGCTTATCAATATTCACCCTTTGAGTGGGCATCAGAGTGAGTAGGGAAAAATTAACAAAACGGTTTGAGAGGTGAGTTAAGCTGCGTACACACGTGCAATTTTTGTTGTTGGAAAGGATCTTTCACGATCCTTTCCAACGACAAGGGAGTGCACGATGCATGAACGGTGCTGTACATACAGCACCATTCTGCTCTATGGAGAGGGGAGGGGGAGAGCGACGGAGCGGCACCCTGCGGCGCGCTCTCCCCTTCCCTTTCATTACGATCGGCTGTCGTCCATCGTCCGTGGATCCGGCAGGTCGGTCGTCCGGACGATGGACGACACCGACTGTACACACGGCAGATTTTCGCCCGATAATTGGCCGATGCCGATTATTGGGCGATAAAAATCTGACGTGTGTACGTAGCTTAAGGACCATTGTATAAGCGGTATACATTTTCACCAAAGCAAGCCACTATAGATCTAGGATTGGCAGTTTGTCTGCCTGAGTAAATCCAAAGTTTGAAGGATTTGAAGGCCCGAAATGGTTCCCAATTTGGACGCCAGAAGAGAGGCAGGTTTATCTCATTGATAAAATCTATGTGCTGTGCATACCAGTTGTTTTTACATGTAATTAGTTAGGAGAAGATCTCTTCTGGCCGATTTGAGTTGAAGACGGTTTCATGAGTTGGGTTTATTGCGGTAGGCTTGGGATTTAGTGTAATGTGTTTGCTCCAAAAGGTGGAGATACTATTTTTTATAGACATGGGAAGCCTGTTGTATTAATTTGTCTCTAATCATGAGGATGGAATTAAGATTCCCTCCAACAATCAATTGGAAAATATCTAATAATGATTGAAATTGTTGTGATTGAGACAGAGATCCCTGTAGGGAGTTGGACCTCTGGATCTAAAGTTGAATCTAAAACAGGCATCAACATGATAATAAAGTCTCCACACATAAACAGTCCAGTTTTGTGATCAGCTATGGTGTATAGTAGAAAAGAACTGAGTTTGGGAGCAGATTAGGACACCAACGTGTTTTCCTGATCATGTAAGATACCCTGAAGTAAGATACCCTGCAATATATGAAAAACTTTCCTCTTGGTTAACGAAGGACAGAAAAAATGCTGTCTGGTGTTAATCAGAGGAAGTCTCAATGAATCTCCTCTCTGGGCAACTTGACATATAAGAGGTACAAGCGGCAAGTCAATTAAGGAGATTTTATAAAGAATGGTATGAGCAGGACATCTTACTTAGGGATATACACCCACCAGTAGTTGGTGCTGTGGTAAAAGTATCAAAACTGAATTATAAAAATGATAATAAAACATTATGTAACAACGTAACTAAGAGGAAATAATGTTCAATAAGAAGGGGAGAGGAGGGGGTAATAGGGGGGATAAAGCTTAGGAGTTAGGAGACAGAGAGGGAAATCCATAGGAAGTTTCAAAGAGAAAATGTCACCATGAGCAAGTAAAGTATTGCATTTAGTAAAACTGCAATTTAATATATACAAAGGTTAAAGACTCCCAGATGGAAGAAGCTGGGTACTTAAGAAGAAGTAAGTAGGTTACTTATAGAAAAACTGTTAAAATACCGACAGAACATGCAGTTATTTCCATTTTTCCCCAAGAAAGGGAGGCAGGGCATTATGTCCCTGTAAAATGTAAATTTAATTTTGCTCAAATTTACATTAAAGTTGGGATTACACCCAAACCACGTACATGGCAAAGGTAAATTGAACATTTTGCTGACCTGAATCCAAGGCTCATACATAATTATGAATAATTTAATGCTTGTGAAATCATCAAGCTGAAGTCCCCTAAAAAATTAAAATAATGTTACAATATCATGATCTTATTCTAAATAAATACTAAATAATAAATCATTTGTAAATGTGAAGATATGTGAAAAATTATCATTTTTTCCACAAAATATACTATTACACCCTAGTTGCCTAAGCTTTTATGATACTTTAAAAATAAAGTTGAACTATAGCATCTTAGGAGGATATTAAATACCCTAAATAGATTCATTTATGTCAGGTAATGTATAAGAGTTATGCTCAATGCTAAACATTGTTTTCCAGAAATGATGTAGCAGTTACAGGATATTTATGGAATGGAGAAACAGCATTTTTGCTATAGTTACGTTTCATACAAAACACCATTTATAACATAAATGGAACTCAAGGGAACTTTCCACATTCATTTCACCTTCAAGACTTCTTTGTTTTATGTTCTGTCATTGTTTATGTGTTTGCTTGCTAAACAAGCAAGTGGCACACCAATTGTTGTATCTGTGTGATATGGTATTTAAGCCTATGGTGAGTCCCTTATTAATAAAACAAAAAAGTGGATGAATGAAATCATCTATGTAAGAAAAGAATTGTATCACAATGGGGATATATAACAGAATGAATGATGACAACAAGGATGAAGAAATGAGAATCTTTATAATTCTACAGTAAGAGATTTTAACACATGCTGAGCTCTATGTGGGTGTTCTTGTTAGGGAATATTTGAGATGAGAGGAATCCACACTTACAAGAATGGGTATATTACTGATCAAAATAGACCATCTGCTGGTCCTGTCTCTCTTTCAAAGATCGTAGCAACTATATGTGCTATAAAAGAATTGGTAAAAAAAAAAAATCAAAATTAAAAGGATACCTTTGTGGTGAAGTATTGCTAAGCCTGATACTCAAAAGTATTTCACCAATATGATGAAATGTACCTACAGATAGGAAAGAAAAATAAGCTTAGACAAAAGCAAAACACTATATACTGTCAGATTATGAAGCCCAGTGTTATGCAGGGTAGCAGCAGTGACATTGCCAGGTTTAAATAACAGATCAGCATTAGACTTGCATTGCTAAAATGTATTTTTTTTATATAGAGTAGGGAAAGGTAAAACCTTGTCAAGTTTTTTATTGCTGTGTCCCACAGAGTAGATTTCATTTTTGTCCCGGTAACCATTGTCAGTGGGAGAAGTAATGCTAAATGCAATATTTTAAACTGATGTCACATCATTTTTCAATGGAGAGACCGTTCTACTGACAGCTAAGAAGAGAATTTAATTGTGCATTGTAATAAAGTAGCAAATTCAAATAAATGAGCTGCGAGACATCAAAATGTCCAGCAAAATCGAACATGTGCTATTTTTGGCAACACAGTACCCCACAGTACACACTGCAAAATGTAATGTGCTGTGCAATTCATCACAAATCAAAAGTTTTACTAAAACATTTACTACTACAGGTGATTCCTCCTGGTGCCTGTATTTTTACAGTAATTAACCACCTGTGAATGTTTGGAAATGTAGCATTCATTGCTTTTTTTAACAAGCCCCATGGACTTGCATTTTAAGAAGAAGCAGTCAAACAAATCCACTTAACCACTGGATAGCTATGCAAAGGTGGAAGTAGAACCTAAATACAAAAAAAGAAAATGTGATCTCCCTGTCTACATCTAAATATTTAAATATAGTATATATTCAATGTAAAGCAGATTTAAACTTACCTCTCCTTGCTTCATCGCCAGTGCCTATATCTTTGCCCAGCAAACTTGATTGGTTTGGCCAGAATCGTGTAACTTGTAACTTCTGTGCATGTATGCAGGAGTTTATTTCCCTGTACTGTAAGTGCTGTAAGTACTTGTCCCCATTCAACCTCTAGTGCCTGGGGATCGCCTGCAATCACAGCTGTGACCGCAAAGTTCCCATGGTCACATGACTGAACTGCAGATAAACACTGCATTTCCACTGCGATCAGGTTAATTAACCTGTAGTGCCCCGGGGATCGCACACTCTTCCCAATGATTACAGCCTTGGCTGTAATCATTGAGAAGATGCCCGCAAGTATTTCTTAAGCTACGTACACACGGCAGATTTTTATCGCCCGATAATCGGCATCGGCCAAATATGGGGCGAAAATCTGCCGTGTGTACAGTCGGTGTCGTCCATCGTCCGAACGTGTGTACGCAGCTTTACTCTGTAGCACACTTTCCAGCACAGAAATATGATACATTTGTTACATTTTTCTCTGTGGATAAAGGAATAATGTAACAATCATATCATAATATTACTGTGCTGTAAAGTGTGTTACAGAGTAAGAGATATTATGTCATTGTAAGATAACCTGTAAATTTTTTTTTAAAAAAAAAGTTAAAACACAAACATTTAATAAATAAATTTAACATTATTTTGTTAACTTTCTTTACATTTTTTTTATCCAAAATTTTGCTGTAGAATCTCATTTTTTTCTGGTCATGTCTATCTGAATTCGAACAGCCATATTCAGTTTGAATATAAGGACAGCCCAAATTTAAACACCAACACTAGAAACGAGTCTGTCCTTTAGCAATAGAGGGCTGTAAGTTTATATATATATTTTTTTTTTTAAAGTTTAGTTCCTTTTTTAAATTTGCAGGATTCTTCTATTCAGTAACACACATAAACATAGGATTCTGAATAATAGCACCAATTGTATGCAAACAAATATCCTATTTGTAAAAAAACATATTCCTGGTTTATATGGGTTGCTGAATTTTTCACATAGTTCATTGCCTAACTGAAAAAGCCCAGTGTTTCCCTTTCTTCCTCTTATCTTTCTAAGTGATCAAAAGAATTCCCCAGTGGGCCAATTAAATAATCTAGAAGGAAATTTGAATAAGTATTTTTGAACGTTATGACACATTCATTACTGGTTACAGATGGTAAAAAAGACAATTTATTACAGTGATTTAATAGATTTCTAGTCCTCTGACAGTGTCATATATTGGAGGAAAACAAATTCCCTGTTTTTATATAGAGCCCCTAGTTGCAACTCAACAGACTGAAAAATGAAAATGTAAGTCCCAGGGTGGTTTACAGAGAAAGCTGGTCACACAATGCTCACACAAAAAATTAGCCTGTGGTAAGTATTTAAACTATTTCTAATGTTCCCCCAAGAACAAGCTTTTAACTATTGTAGTGGGGTTTTTTTTCCATAGAGGTAGATTTGCGGCCCAGTAAGTAGATGCTTCCCCTGAATGATACTAGAACAGTGATATGGCCGGGCTTTGCAGAAGAAACCTGAAGAATTAATACCTTTAAGTGTTACATGTACTATGGAAGAGCATAGAAATTTGACATAAGCAAAATTCTGTTTAAATTAACTGATTCGATCCTAATTTTCTTTTCTCCTATTTCATACCGGAATGTTGTATTATGTTAATTCAATTGAATTACAGAAAATTCCATGGCCACAAATATTTTAGGTTAATTGCAAAGCTCCCTAATATAGTATTGACCCCAAAACTTCTAGGAGGGGCAGGGATTGCTATGGTTAAGGAAACCTGGAGGGATATGTCTATTGTCAATACCAGGCCCCTTGCCTGCCCATACAGTAGAGGGTTTCATAATATACACTAAAAGGAATAGTACCAATTGAGTGGGAAAAAACAAACAAAAGGCAGCTCAAAGAACAGGTAATAAGTCATCCACCAGTGTCTAATCCGCTTTAATATAATGTTATCAGTAACAAAAGTAAAAAAGGGAGGGGGTATAATTGCCAATGGTTTTAGCAAGTAAAGTAAATTGGAAGTAAGATGTACTTGCAACCAGTTGTTACCATCTGTTTTCTTTATTCTATTTTGAAATGACTGAATGTGTTAGCAAATCTCATTTGGAAGCACACATGCTGAAATATGTGTAAAAATGAATCTTGCACATCCAACAAATTTCATTCTGACTTTCTCTCAGAAAATTAACAGGGGCAGAATGTGTGCTGTTGAATAGTGTTGGTGTTCGAATTCGGGTTGTCCTTATATTCGACCTGAATATGGCTGTTCGAATTCAGGTAGACCTGACCCGAAAAACATGGGATTCGACTGCAAAAATTCAGGAAAAAAAAGTTTAAAAAAAAAATAAAAATTAATCTCAAATGAATTTAATTTGTGTGTGTTTTTATTTTACCTATTTTTTTTATTTTTTACAGGTTATCCGGCAATGACATTATGAATCATAATGTCATTGTGGGATTCCCGGACCGTGGGAACTTTGCGGTTACAGCTAATTGGAAGCATGTGCCTTCAATTAACTGTAACCGCAGGCAATTTCAGGGCAATAGAGGTTGAATAGAGATATGTATCTCCATTCATCACCTCTACTGCTCTGTGATTGGCTGAGAAATAGGAAACCCTAATGACAGCTCAAGCATCATCAGGATTTCCCTTTCCTCAGCCAATCAGGGAGCAGAGCAGTCAGCGGAGCTTTACTATGCTGACAGCTCTGCTCCGCTGGATACTCCCACAGCCCTAGAGGAGCTGTGACATGTATTAAAGATACAGAGATGGTTGGCTGAGGAAAAGGGAAATCCTGATGATGCCTGAGCTGTCATCAGGCTTTCCTTTCCCGCAGCCCTAGAGGAGCTGTGACATGTGTTCTGTATCTGTAATACATGTCACAGCTCCTCTAGGGCTGCGGGAGTAATCAGGGGAGCAGAGCTGTCAGCATAGCAGAGCTCCGCTGATTGCTCTGCTCCCTGATTGGCTGAGGAAAGGGAAATCCTAATGATGCTTGAGCTGTCATCAGGATTTCCTATTTCTCAGCCAATCACAGAGCACTAGAAATGAATGGGCACAAGTCTCCCCATTCATGTCTAGTGCTGAATGGGTGAGTAACGTAAAACCTCAGCCAATCACAGAGCACTAGGGGTGAGTAGAGAGGCTTGTCCTCATTTAACCCCTAGTGCCCTGCGATCCCTCACTGGCAGGAGGATTCCCAGGGCTGTGTTCATTGGAGCCCTGGAAATCCTCCTGTCATTGGGATAACCTGTAAAAAAAAAGTTTAGTTACACAAACACACACACATTTAACCACCTGAGCGTCACACTGAGGTCTAGATTTCTGTACCAAAAGTGATCCACTGTTTTTCATGAAATTTTTTTTTAAATTGTAGACCTGTAACTTACATAAATATGTCCGAACAAGGGTTCTAGTAGATATTATGAATATAAAAAATGTTTGAAACACACAATCCAAAATGAATGAATGAGTTTCTATTTGAATTTCCCGCACACGCGCCGACGTCATCACGCACGCAGGGAGAAGCCTTCCGGTTTTTTTTCTCCGCCGGACGGCTTCTCCCTGCAGAGATCATCCGGCGCTGGACGAAGACGGACGTGGGACGATCAGCCGGACCAGGTATGATGCCGGCCGGTATCTTGTGTTCAGCCGGCCGGCGGAACACAAGATGCCGGGCGGCGGAACACAAGATACCGGCCGGCATCTTACCGGTCCCGCTGGCACGCGACACTGGAGAGGGAGATCGACGGACGACGATGGACGGAGGACGACGCTGGAATAGGAAAACGACGCTGGAATAGGAAAACGACGCTGGATGTGCACAGCGGGACCATGGAGGTAAGGCTGCGACAAAATTACGGGGTTAACCATCCTAGCCATTTTTTTTGCCCGTACGAAGGTCGGGCATACCGGCTAGGTGGTTAATAAAATAGTTTAACATTAAAGCCTCGTCCTATTTTTTTCATATATTTTAACCCTTTCAGGGAATGAGTAAGAGGATTTATGTTCCCCTGTACTCATTCCCCAGGGTGGGGTGGTGGGGATCTGGGAGTCTCCTTTTTAAAGGGGGCTTGCAGATTCCAAAGTCCTGCTAAAACGTTTATAAAAGCCCCCATTGTTTTCAATGGAAGCTTTCATGAAAGCTTAAAAACGCTTGAAAAAGTCTCCATTGAGTTCAATGGAAGCATTTTCCCGCATTTATCCAGCGTTTTAATTTTTTAAACGTTGGAAGCAACGTTTAAGATAACGCTCAAAAACGTGCCTGAAGGAAACGTCCTGGTGTAGATTAGCCCATTGGAATGCATGGGGACATCAAACATGGGCTTTAAAAGCTTCAGGTTAAACGCTGGGGAAATAGTCCGTGTAGTCTAAGCCTTAAACGCTGGGGAAACAGTTCATGTAGACTAAAGATGCATACACACGTCCAATAATTATCGTTAGAAACAACCGACGAACAACCGATGAACAACCGGTCAAAAAAAAAGTGACCATACAACGCCGAAGAACGACCGCCACGGCAGATCTGATTGCTCTTTAAGAGCTGAGTGCTCTTTAATATTCATGTGAAGTACAGGGGTATGTAATAGTGTTATGTAGTGTAATGTATCTTTTTATTATGTATCTTTTTATGTATCCTTTTAAAATGTATCTTTTTACATCTGTTTGGAGGCTGTAGAAGCTCTACACAGTCCTGAAAAAAAAAACGAATTTTTCCTCCCATTGACTTTAATGGTGTTCGACTTTGACATTCGACCACCCAAATAATTTTGCTCTATTCGAGCGAATAGCTGTCGAATCGAATAGTGAGCTATTCGACCAACACTATTGTTGAATTTGTTTTAAAGCCTTTGACTGATCAATTAATCAATTGATCAAAAATGATTGGATTAGCCAGTTTAGAGCAACATTGGCAGCAGATCTGACCATGTGTACCTACCCTTTGCCTGATATTTTTTTCCCTTTTTCACATTCCATTATATCTGCCCACTGGATATCATTTAAAGGTCTTGCAGTGAATTATGTTTTTTTTTTCAAATCACCTAGGCAAATATGGATATAAATGGGCCCATTCCATGATTTACAAACCCATATGTTTGTATCTAACAGGTACATGAGGTAGATAAGGAGATCCAAGGCAAGATTGCATTAGTTTGGCCCCTATGCCCCTTGCCCCAACAACATCCACATTCTTCCATCATCTATTTATTGTCGTATATGTCCCTGACCTAGGGTGTCTACCCTAGTTGTTTAAAAGGGTGTCTACATCCATTATCATGTATCCTCTATATATATTGAAGTTATAAATTGCTAAGTGACTAGAAATACTATGGCATACTTGAAAGCCCTGCCCCTTGCTAGAATGTGATGGCTACATACTATCCTGTCTTTGAAATTGTCAGCATCGTTGCCAAGCATTGCAAAGAACAGTTTCCACAGAATAAAATTATGCGAGGATACAATCAGTGTCCTCACATATTAAATGAGCACAAACTCCCAAACCCAAGCACCTCACACTAGTATTAGTCACAACAAGGACCTACCTAGTGTTTGAAATCAGCAACAATACATCTGTATTTACGGACTGTAAACAGTATTATTGTATGGACAGTATTCAGACAGAGAAGTATCACCTTGCACCTGCACCTTGCAGGAGAAAGAGCACCATGCTCTAATTAAAAATGGGAAATATAGTTGCAGCAAGGGCTGTACAGTTACTGTACATGTAAAGCGCTATTAAGACAGAAATAACAAAAACGTGGCATGCCATACAGCTAGCAGCATAAGATGATGTTGTTATATAGGTACAAAATATGTTTTATTAAAAAAAAAATACTGTGGTTTAATATTTCTATGTTTGAGTTTTCTATATTCTTAGCAGTGAAAGTCAAGTTCTTGTTATTACTGCTATATGCATGCCAAAATAAAAACTAAATAACATTGGAAAATATTCACAAACATCCCTAATTATAGATAATTTAGTATTCACTGCATAGCCAACAATCCCAGCAATTTTATATTGATCAGTCTTGAATAAAATGAAGTAGAAAAGCCATGTTGTATTTGCAACTAACTAATTGCTAGTACAAGAACCGTCTTTTAATGCTCGACACCTCGCATAATAAATCAATACATGTCCTTTGTTGGTCTGTAAGCCTAAATTGTTGCATATCCAGAACACTAGCATTTACCAATGTTTCCTGTCTAATACAGGGAAGAGAAATTTCTGTTCTATTAATCACCACTATAGCTAAATAATAACATTAGTTTTTTTAAGGTATTACTTATACCATGTAAAAAATAAATGTTAAACCTTAATATGAATACTTAACATATTATTGGAACCCTTTCATAACCAGACATCATTGCTGCCTTGATGCCCTGGCCATTTTATTTCATGGTGTCAGTCTGTGTTTTTTTTACATAACACTGTTGTTAAAATAACACTATCAATAATTTGCATTCACATTGTTTACATTGGGTTAGTAAATTCCTCCCTGTTCTTTAAAAGTGTATACATTTGCATAATGCACACACTAGACACTTTATTCGGTACACTATGCTAGTAACAGGTTGGACCCCCTCTTGCCTTCAGAACTGCTGTAATTCTTCATAGCATAGATCAAACAAGGTGCTGGAAACATTCCTCAGGGATTTTGGTTCATATAGCATGATAGCGTCCCTCACTTGCTGCGGAGCTGTTGGCTGCACATCCTTGAAGCAAATCTCTCATTTCGCCACATCTCAAAGATGATCTATTGAAGTCCTCCAGGACTCCAGGAGTCACTGAAAAATTCTATTTCTGGCTCCCAGACCTGACACTTCCACCATTCTCCTTAAAACATTGTGCTATCGGCCCTGAAATTCTGTGCATGTGCACAGCTTTCAATGGCTTTTACACATGTCTAGAACTGCTTCTTACAATGCTTGGGAAACCATGTAAGAAACCGTGGTACATGTGCAGCATTCTCATTAGACATTGCATGTTGAAGGGGCAGAGAAGAGCTGCTGTGGCATAACAAAATATTGTTATGACAGAACTGATCAAGAAAAATTAGCACAGATTTGTATATGTCTCTATTCATTGCCATAATGATTGGTTTCATGTGTTAATTGTTGGTTTCAAGTATATGCAATCAATATAGATTCACTTTAAGATGGCAAACACCAAAACCCAACATCAATGTACAAAGGAAGAGGTAAAGTATCAGAGTAGAAAACAATATTGAAAATTGGATGGACTGAGGTAGAAACACAGTAGATATAAAGTAGACTTTCAAAAGTTGACAGAAATCATCTAATAACAAAAGAGTGAAACCCATGGAGAACCAAAGAAGGAAGAAATTAAAACTTTTAGATAATCCTCATGCTTTTACTTTGCTTAAAACGAAGTACAAAGTGGTGAAATGGATTCAGAAACAAAGAAACGGATATGCATTTCTATTTTAAATGGCAATTTATTTGTTATTAAAATGTATTAGATTAATATGTATTCATGTATATACGTTTATAACTATTATTTGTGCAATGCTACTACTGTGGGGGTATGATATTCTTCAGATCAAAAGGTACATTTTGGGAATGTACACATATACGTATGTACATACAAACACTTCCACTTTAAAACCACTCCTGTATTATAGTATTGATGACAAGACTACACATTATATCTAAATAATAGACTTCACTGATTAATTGTCAATTGTATTGCTCATTTTCCAAACCAGTACTGGAAGAAAGATCTATGTTATTCTTGACAGCTGAGTATGAACTTTATTTAATATAACATTTGTGTAAGCCAGCTCTGATTTATCACATTATTGTATTGAAAATGTATACATTTTTTATGTTTTAACGAAGCAGTCAAGACAAACTTTCTGGCTCAGAAAATTGTAATACAACACAGACTAAGCCAACAAGTCATTAAAATATAGTAGTAAAGATAATGAAAATGATAATAATCAAAATAGCAATAGTAATGAGCCCTGGTAATGATATCCAGATGATAATAAAACCATACAATTTCAGCCTATGCAATGTACAGTTTATATACATCTCTATGTTCTTTACGCGTAATGTAATGCCATTGTCAATACAAATCCAGATGTTAGTGATGAGACCACACTGAACAAGTAATACCATGTGAAATAAGCATTAAAAGCACACAAGGGACAAATGTAGCAAAGTATTAGACTCTTAAATATGAACCATTCACATTGCCAATCTGTTAGCATCTTTGAAGTCATAATATACATTTTTTTTATTACATTAGGGAATAGAAGATGGACAAATATATCATTGCATATGTGTAGCCATTGCATAAAAAATAAGGTTTAGCCTAACAGGCTTAATATTTTTTATACTTGTGAAATGATGCAGCTGAATATCATAGAACTTCTGGCTGTTTACACATCTATGCCCTGACAACTTGCAGTAAAAATCTTGTATATGCAGTGTTACCTTCAGAAAATGCGTAACTCTCAACAGTCCAGAACATGAAGTTAGAAAAGCTTATAGCTAGAAGAAAAGCTTATTAGCTGAACATGCAGAGAGAAAAGCAACTGTTTGATTTCCTACCTTCATCCTGTAACTTAGATAATTATCCCCATCGGCACCTTTGATGATTTGGTAACATGCAGAATGCCATCGAAAAACGGTTATACTGAAAACTCACAGGCTTGATTTTTTTATTCTTTAGTGATAAAAAGAAGATCTCAGGAAGTTGTTCACTGCTGAAACCATGTATCTGTATCAGACAGAAACTGTTTCATGCTGATGCCATTTATAATTCACTCCCTCCTTCTCAATATCTCCCTGTTCTGTCTCTTTCTCCTCCTAACTCTCTCACTGATTATTTATTTCTGTTTTATACCGTAAGGCCTTATAATATACACTTGCTGTAAGTCAGTCATTAGCAACATTTCTGCTGCATGCCAAATGAGTAACTTATTAGTCATATGGCATAACTGAGAATGTCATGTGCTCTGGGAGATACAAATTAAATGGATGTCTAAAGCCAGGAGACATTGTTATGTGTCATTAGGTGAATGTGCTCACACACGGCGCTATCTATAAAGCAATAAATTGGTTATTCAGCAGCATTTTCTGGTGGCGAATCAATCACTGCCATTTAAAATTTATTCAGGTTAAGGTGGATTTGTACAATCCCATGCCTTTACACCAATATCATAGCGAGAGCCATGCTATTATAAGAGCAAAACATTATATTAGGGATATTGTTACTACAAAGGGCTTTGTAGTAGCAAGGATATTTTACCCAAATTAGTATTTATTGTTTCCTGTGATGCCATATTGCAGAAAGGCTTTGTTACCGGAGCCGGAAAGGAATTCAAGTAAATACAATGTTTTAGGGATCAATGCAACATAGAACTAGCTTTGTTCTCACAGTTGGGATGGTTTAGTTATTTGTTCTTTGTATATGTCCAGCTAAACGGCATCATAATAACATAGGAAAAAAGAGTTCTGTAGTCTAGCTGGGAAGGGTTCATAACGCTGTATAGGATAATAGATCAGCAAGGGAAACATTGTCAGCCCAAGCTGGAAGGTTGGACTACATTGGATTTTTTGAAAAATTATCATTTTAAGTAACAATTTAGATATAAAATATATTTGTATAATAAAAAAAGCTAATATGTGTAGCAGAAATGTACTGAATATACATTTTGGAAATTAACATGGAGGTGACATAACAAAATTGGTCAAGATATAATTTAGAGTATTTAGTGGAAAAGGCTTTTACCTGCTTTAAATCAATGATTTTATTACACAGGAATAATACAGAAACTAAAGAAACTGTTTCTGGCTAAAGTGGTAAATTGCTCTGCATTAACTCACAAGTGTTGAAGCGGACCTAAACCAAAAAAAAAAAAAGTATCCAGAAAGTATAGTTGGTGTGGTTCTTTGTTTTAGATCCACACTATACAATGCAAGTGTACAGTAGTTACATCACTAGTGACCACCAAACTGGTTGAGGAGAATCTCTGTGGAGCCAGAGGAAACACAGGAAATATCATGCTGATGTGGACAGGAAAGGCTTCTAAACCTATTAATATTATTATTACTTTTATAATTAAAAAACTGGATTTATACAGTGCCAACATATTACGCAGGGCTGTACATTAAATAGGGATTGCAAATGACAGACAGATACAGACAGTTCACAGGAGAGGAGGACCCTGACCCCCTGCCCCGAAGAGCTTACAATCTAGGAGGTTGGGAAAATAACACACAATAGGAGGGGAGATGTGTAGTGGTGGGAAGTAGTGACGGTTTCAAAAGACAGAAAAAGACGGGTAGGCAAGTTTGAAAAAATGGGTTTTGAGTACTCTTTCAAATGAGCAGAAAGTAGGAGCAAGCCAAATAGGATGAGGAAGACCGTTCCAGAGAGTCGGGACAGCTCTAGAAAAGTCCTGGAGCCGTGCGAGTGATGAAGTTATGAGTGAGGAAGTCAGTAGTAGGTCATTGGAGCGAAGAGAGCGGCTAGGGGAGGATTTTTTTTAACAGGTGAGAAAAGTAGGTGGGACAATAACTGTTGAGGGATTTGAAGGCAAAGCACAGGAGCTTGAATTTGATTGTCACGTGAAATGAAAGCCAATGAAGAGATCTACAAAAAGATGCAGCAGAAGAAGAGCGGTGAGAAAGATGCAAAAGTCTGGCTGTGGCATTCATATTAGATTGTAGAGGAGAGAGTTGGGTTAGTGGAAAACCAGAGAGGAGGAGGTTACAGAAGTCCAGAGGAGAGATGATAAGAGCGTGTAGTTTGGTGGTCTCTGAGGACAGGTAGGGACAGATTTTGGAGATGTTGTGCAAGTGAAAGTGACTTGACCTTAAAATGTTCTGAATATGGGGGCTAAATAAGAAGGCAGAATTGAAGGTGAAGCCATGACAACGTGTCTGAGAGGACAGACGAAAAACAGTGTTGTTAACAGTTAGGATTTTGTCAGTCTGTCAGATATCCATGATGATATGGCGGAAAGGCAGCAGAAAATCTTGTTAAGGATTAAGGGAGACAAGTCAGAGGTGGACAGATAGATTTGAGTGTCATCAGCATACAGATGGTACTGTAATCCAAAGGCTACTGAGATGGGAGGTGTACAGAGAAAAGAGAACTGGTCCAAGGACTGACCCTTGGGGAAGACCTACAGGCAGGAGAGTAGGAGAGGTGGAATTACCATTTAAAGAAACTTGAAAGGAGCGGTTAGACTGATAGAAACCAAACCAAGTAAGAGCAGTGTCCCCGATACCAATGGAGCACATGATTTGTATTAAAAGGGGGTGGTCAACAGTGTTAAAAGCAGAAAAGATCAAGAGAAGGAGGAGGGAAAAGTTGCCTTGGGACTTAGCTCTGATGAGGTCATTGGCCACTTTAGTAAGGTCTGTTTCAATGAAATGGGCAGTTTAAATGCCAGACTGGAGAGGGTAAAGGAGAGAATTGGTGCTCAGGTAATTGGTGAGTCTTTTGTAGACAAGCCGCTCAAGAAGTTTGGAAACGTATGGTGAAAGGGAGAAAGGATGGTTGCTAAAAGGTAGGGAGAGAGTTGCATCCATAGATAATACAATGTCCTATACTTTTAACAGGAACTGTAGTTTAAATTTAGTTTTGACTGCATCCAGTTTTTGGTAACTAGACGTGGGCACAATATTTTTTTTCAAATAGATTTTATCTCAAAAATCCTATTTTCAAAAAAATAAATTTAGCTTTTCAATTTAACCTCCTGAGCGTTACACTGAGGTCTAGATTTCTGTACCAAAAGTGATCCACTGTTTTTCATGAAATTTTTTTTTTAAATTGTAGACCTGTAACTTACAGAAATATGTCCGAACAGGGGTTCTAGTAGATATTAGGAATATAAAAAATGTTTGAAACACACAATCATTTAAAAAAAAAAAAAATACTTTTAATAAAATTAAAGGAAAAACACAAAAATCAGCTTAAACATGACTACATAAACAAAGCTTGAAGCCATGGCAGGGGTCAGGCAGGCGGTGATGTCCAGGTCCAGGCAGAGATGTCAGAGTCCAAGCAGAGGTCAAAGCAGGCGGAGATGTCAGAGTCCAGGCAGAGGTCAGGGCAGGCGGCAGGCAGAGATGTCGGAGTCCAGGCAGAGGTCAAAGCAGGCAGCAAATGGTCAAAATTAGGCGAAGATCAGCAAAGGTAAGATAAGACACAGTGTTACACACTAGCCATCCAGGGAATAAGTGGCAATTTTTAAAACTTTGATTCTGTATTTATTGGGGTTTGTTTTGAATTATTTTGTATTTGATTGGATACGGGAGTTTGTATCCAATCCAATACAAAATAAGAATTTGAATTTCCAAGTTATTTACTTTTATTTTATTTATTTTTTTATTATTTTGTATTGGATTGGATACAGGAGTTTGTATTCAATCCAATATAAAATGAGAGTTTGAATTTACCAGTTATGTACTTTGTATTAATTTTATATTATTTTGTATTGGATTGGATACGCAAGTTTGTATCCAATCAAAATATTGGATTCAATACAGGAGTTTGTATTGAATCCAATACAAAATGAATGAATGAGTTTCTATTTGAATTTCCCGCACACGCGCCGACATCATCACGCACGCAGGGAGGAGCCGTCCGTTTTTTTTTTTCTCCGCCGGACGGCTTCTCCCTTCAGAGATCATCCGGCGCTGGAACGAGAAGGACGTCGGACGATCAGCGGGACCAGGTAAGAAGCCGGCTGGCATCTTGTGTCCCGCCGGCCGGCATCTTGTGTCCCGCCAGCCAGGCGGCGGAACACAAGATGCCGGCCGGCGGAACACAAGATGCCAGCCGGCATCTTACCGGTCCCGCTGGCACCCGACGCTGGAGAGGGAGATCGACGGACGACGCTGGACGGAGGACGACGCTGGAATACGAAAACGACGCTGGATGAGCACAGGGGGACCAGGTAAGCATGGATGGGAAAAATCTCGGGGTTAACCATCCTTGCAATTTTTTTATGCCCGAACGAAGGTCGGGCTTAACGGCAAGGTGGTTAAAAATTGCTTGCAAAGCTCCTGAACATGGTTTTGCCACCAAAATTACTGGAAAGGTCAAAAGGACAAGTTAAAAGATATATTAAGTGTTTGTAGTTTTTCCAAACATCATTGTCAAAGTACGGTACTTAAACAACTTTTTTGAGCTACCAAGCAATTTTTCAAGCTGATGCAAAGCCAATAAACATAGTACAGTGACTAAAATTGACAAACTAGTTAATTAATTTACAAAGCCCTTAAACAAAGTATTATGACCACAATTGCTGTAACAATGACTTTTACACCAAACTCAGAGATGACAACACAATGTTCGCTGGCTTTGCAATTATTAAAAACTTTTCTAACATTATTTCTAACTCTAAGTTTCTAAGTAAAAACATCTGGAGAGCCCATAATACAGATATTGTTCAACAACATCTATGGTTAAGTTGATGAGTTGTAAAAGAATATTTGTAGTTCCCACTATGACAGAGAATGGACATGAGTCTTCCTATTGCTAACTTTTGGGGAAACTACTATGTCTAGGTTGAATTCTGAATTTTTAATTGTATGTCAGGTACAGTGCATGTCTGCTTAAAAATGGATTATTACACTGATCAAAGGTGGGTAAATCTGTTTCCAGTTTGATGAAAAATTAAAGACGTCCCTTTACTTTTTGTGACAAGGAGAATCATTGTACATGTGTATGTGAAACCAATATTGGCATCACTTCCATTTATTTTTAGAAAGAAAAAATATTCTTAGGCGCTGAAAACATCTGTGCCTGTTTGATAAACAGAAAATATCCTGACGACACCCAAAATCTAATGATTAAAAAGTGCATGCACATAATCACCTAAAGATAACCCTAAGCACTTCTGGTTTTCCAGGACTTGGTATGCATGTTTGAATTGAAACTGTCTTTACAAATGTTGAATTCTTTTTGTGCTGGGCAAACTAAACATAGATTTTATAATTTTTTTGTATGAACTTTGCCTTGATACCCTATATGGATACATTTTTACTAAATGAGCATAGATTAAAAGTACATCAATCAAAACAAAATAATAAAAAAAACTAGTTACAGTTTTGTAATACGGTACATTACATCTTAAAAAACACTGCATTTATTTTCCCAAAAGCTGCATTTAAACAAGCAAGCTGTCATAAATAAATATTTTTTGTAGTCAACCACTGACAGGAATGCCAAGAGACAAGACATTTACACTGGAATAGCCTTGGAACAAAACATTAATATGCAACATACATTGTGGCTTACAGTCTCTACTGATTGTGAATGCTCATTTGCAGGATAGCTTTTCTTTTGTAATAGATGTATTTTTTAGATTGTTTCATGCTGAGATTCTTGAATTCTCTTTTTATTCCATTCTCAGTACATAATTGTTGATGCCTCAGGCCTAAATACACGGTCAGTTTTAATCTCATGCTACTGAGTGACTTAACTTTTTGCTGGCATTTATTTCATCTGCGAACTAATGATACCAATATAAGATGAGGTGGCTGCAAACAAGAAGTTAAGTTTCTTGGTAGCACAACATTAAAATTGTCTTCGTAGTTTAGGCATTGGACAGCAAATAAAAAGTGAGTCACTCAAAGTCACATAAGAACTAAGCTTTCATTTGTACTTGTTCAGTGAAACATTGAAGAGACAGGTGTTTTATCACATTGTAACTCCCAATACATTTATGAAGTACTAGGCTTTTACATCACACTGAATTCTATTTCATGCCTTTGAAAAATGTTTTAGATTGTAAAAGCCATCATTTATATCACAACTATCTGGATTATCATAATACAAATACTTTGCATGGTTGTTTATCAAATCTGTTGCACTGTCAAGAGCTCATAATAATTTCTAATAGATATCTAAAAATAGCAAGGATTGCTAAAGGAAGTCTATCAAAGTAAAATATATGAAAGCCACTGAACATGGATTCACTATATAAATCACACACCATAAAAAACTATTTGTATATCAGAAGTAGGGACAGGTAATAAACATATGCTTGTCCTAGGTCAGGGCCTAGTTAACATGTAAACTACAATGTGAGCATGTTCGTTCACACATTGGTCAACAACACCAACTTAAACAGCTGTTTTTTGATTTGGAATCTGAATTGTTTTAGTTTGATTTGTATTATTCAAGTAAGTCACAAAAAGGGTCTGAAAGCCAGAGAAACCAATAATAAGTGAAGTGCCGATGTACACCATGTATACGGCTACCTGGGCGGGATGATACATGTTGGTGGACAACAAGGTGTGTACATCATTCCTCTGGCAGCCTGGGCTGTGACAGAGGTGCATTCTTACCCCTTTTTCCTGAGCAAGTGGAATGTTTTGTCTGCAAAACAGGTAGGCCTTTTGATCCATTGCATTCACCTAATTGGGCATAATGTTCATAAGCCTACATTGTGTATTCCTTGTTGGTTTTGATATCCCCGGGAAATAATATAAGACTTAAAGTGTCACTGGTCATGTGCTCTAGCAATAGGCTTAGGGGTTGGCATAAAATATTATAAGTGTACCAGTTATAAACATATAGTATGTAAGTCCCAAAAGTGTTTTTTCTAATATATACTTTATTGTACAATACCTTGGTAAATTGTTACTTGCTTTAAATTTTATTTGAAAATACATTTTTTGTTTTGTATTTAGATCATTTTTTGTGTTCTGACTGTCAAATAGCCATCTGGATTTCTACCCGTTTATACTTTATATACAAATATACAAAAGACACAAAAGATAATAAACACAAATACACAATAGGATACCCTTATATATAATCTTATTTAACTGGAAAAAGAAAATACTTAAATCACATACAAACACCCATACAGGGTCTTAAAATACGCACATATCAATACCCAGAAATATTATTTCTATAAATGGTAAGTTATGTTTAGTCCCTGAAACTCTTTTGTCCAAATCTACATCATATTAATATAAAATTGATTTGTGGAGCTATATGAAAATAAGTTTAGCTTTGCCACAATTTTATATAGGAAATAGGAAATTGTCAATCTTACTAGTATTAAAAATGTAAAAATAAATATATCAAAAATGTAAATTTATCTTTGTATCTGATTTAAATGAACATATCACTTGCACTATTATTTGTTGACTCAATTTATAGGCTATGCCAGGCCAGGCCAGGTGTTGTGTTGTTAACACAATGGTATATTATGTCATACATAATGGTATTTATGCTGCACCTTTATCAAAGTAACACTTTTGCAAAACATCTTGGAGACCATAAGACTTTAGTATGTGTGTGTGTATATATTTATACAGTATCAGCTGAGGTCACTTTGCAGCAATGTGCCTAGGTAATAAAAATGAGGTATAAGGAGGACAATCTAATTTTTCCACACAAATAGCAGGACAGAATAGTACTATATTATTAATCAGGATGTGAAATGTTGCATCAAAGTTCACATCATGCCAGTGATTGCTTGTGTGTAGGTAGAATAAAAATTTTTACATGAACCCTTGAAAAGACATTGGACCTAATTTATTAAAGCTTTCCAAGACTGGAGAATATAGACTATCATGGCTAAATGGGCTAAAGGCAAAAAAAAGACTAAATGGAAAAAAAGTCAACTTATTATGTGGTGCATGGATTGCTGTGAAAAAAAAATGAGCGTGGTTACAAGAATAGGCATGACTACTACAACAAATGGGCATGTTTACAAAATGAGCATGGCTAAACATTAGGGTTAATATTGTCAGTTACAAAATCATTATTATTTTGCTATGCCTATGTAAGTTGGTCATACCGTTTTCATTGTACAGAAAAGAAAATTAGGGGGCCTTAGAAAATTTGTGCTCTGATGGGATCGCCTAAATTTCCTTAAAGGATAAGACACTACTGATCATTAGGGCCATGCAGACAGCTTTAAAAGCGTGATGAAAATGTGAATTCAGTTAACCTCCTGGGTGGTTCATTTCTGTCTGGATTTATATGTCTAAAAGCAGTACCATTGTCTTTCATGAAAAATTATTTTACAGTGGAAACACAAAATCATGTCAAAATATTAAATTAAAAAAATTGAAAAAAATAAATGTAAGATTAAATTTAATGATATACTTTGACATGATTTTGTGTTTCAAACTTTATTATACTCACACTATGAAATTATACTGTAAAATAAGTTTTCATGAAAGACAATGTACTGCTTTTAGACATAAAAAGCCAGTGTATTGCATTCAATACAGGTATTTTGTATTGAATGCAATAAAAAATAATTTGAAATTCTCGCCACGCCTTTAGCGACAGCCCCACGGACTGATGACAATGGGATTTACCAGAGAAAGTCAGCGCACCTGCTGGGGGACAGATCAACAAGGAGGAGGCAGACAGATGATGGCAGGACACTGGACACATAGGAAGCCGATGGAACCAAGGTTACCAATGGGCTCAAGGTTACTGCTTTCAGATGTTTTTTTTACCCCGAGCCACACTCAGGCTTACCGCTCAGGAGGTTAATATAGATTATTTTAATTCCTTCTCTTTAATCCCATTAGGCTCAGCCTTTAAAGACAACATTTTTTGTTTAATCCTGAAAAAATTTCTACACAAAAGTAAGTTAACCTTAATTCTCTTTATCAACATACACTTTAATTTTGTTTACAACGCTTATATGCACTACCCTATTAGGTTATTGAAGTAACCAAGTGATTAGGAGTACAAACTTTTAAAATATCATTAGGTACCAGGGTCCCCCCTTTTTGGGGATCTTGAATTAAGTTATATATATTCCTCTTTTTCTATGTATACTTTCAATAATTCAATAACATAATTCAATTAACAGAAAATTGTCCTATAGATAGTAACAGTAAGCCCATTCCACTCCATTCCAGTCCACTCCACTCAAGTCCCCTACACTTCAGTCCACTACACTTAAGTCCACTTCAGTCCAATACATTTTAGTCCACTAAACTTAAGTCCAATTCAGTCCACTACAATTCAGTCCAGTACACTTCAGTTCAGTTTACTTCAGTTTAGTCCACTCCACTTAAGTCCACTTTAGTCCACTTTAACCTACTTCACTTCAGTCCACTACACTTATGTTCACATAAGTCCACTTCAGTCCACTACACTCAAGTCCTCTACACTTAAGTCCACCTAAGTCTACTACACTTAAGTCCACTTCAGTCCACTACAATAAGGTCCACTACACTTAAGTCCACTTCAGTCCACTTCACTTAAGTCTACTTTAATCCACTCTACTTAAGTCCACTTCTGTCCACCTTACTTAAGGCCATTACACGTAAGTCGACTTTTCTTAGGTCCTCCTAAGTCCACCTAAGTCCACTACACATAAATCCACTACACCTAAGTCCACTTCAGTCTACTGCAGTCCATTACACTTCAGCCCACTTAAGTCCACCTACATCCATTACACTTAAGTCTACTACACTTAAATCCACTTCAGGTCGCGCCTCTTAAATCCACTTCAGCCCGCTACACTTAAGTCCACTGAATTTAAGTTCACTCCATTAAAGTCCACTTCAGTCCACTACACTTATGTCCACTTCAGTCCAGTCCACTTAAGTCCACTTTAGTCCACCTCACCTAAGGTCACTACACTTATGTCAACTACACCTAAGTCCACTTAAGTCCACTACACATAAATCCACTCCACTTAAGTCCACCTCAGTCTACTGCAGTCCATTACACTTTAGCCCACTTAAGTCTACCTAAGTCCACTACACTTCAGTCCACTACACTTAAATCTACTTCAGTCCACCACACTTAAAATGCTACAACATTGGATATTTACATATACTGTTCTAATTATATGTGAATGATATTATTCTGTATATATTCATTATGCTTATGTTTATTATTCTATGTACCAATATTTAGACTGTGCTGAATAACTAATACCCCTGAAGAAGCCAAGCAAGGCAAAATGCGTCAGGTTTAACAATTCTAAGCAAACTGACACAGTCATATTTATTTCTGTTAGTTATTCTATGTATAGAAATAACATCCAAAGTCCATGATGATACAGTGGGTTTTTGGATGCATTTGTTCTCAACCAATTAAATATCTATGAAGACTGTTTCTTTTTGTATACATAATTAAACTAAAATTGACTACATATTTGCCCTAAAAACCCCTTTCTCTCTTCTCTCTCATTTATATCAGTCCATTTCATACATGCTTTGGGTGAATCCAGACTGCTCCTCTCCATACACTGTTGCATACAAAAATTCTTCAATGTGTCCCATTGTTCATTACATTACACTAACTGGTCTGCCTAGTTCTGTGCTCTATATATTATGTAAAATACATTTGTGCTTTGCACTATGCTCCATAAATCAATTACCATAAAATTGACCTATTAATTGATTGGGCTTCTCATTTTTTCTGAGGGAGACTGATATCAGGCATTAGTTTGTTCTACATTTATCATAACACTTAAACTTCTGGAATATGACATACTAATATGCATAGTTACATACATACATACATTGCATTACTAATCAGGTTGGTATGGTTGTCTTTATTCCTTGTCCAGGAAATTCTCTCTGAAAGAAGAATCTCCATTACTAATATCACACTGATAGCTATAACAATTGTATTAACTACAAAACCTTTGGGGTGAACAGAGAACCCCCACACCTGCAACACTGACAACTATTACAGTTAGATTGATAATGTATATGTCATGCAATAGTTATAATTAGTTTTTACTTTTTTAATTAGTACTACTGTGCAAAATAAATCAGTTCATTGCAAACATCTTTTCTTTCTCCTTACATGGGCTGCAAAGAGGATACTGAAATTCCCTGCTAACACAAATACAGATTAAATGTCTACAACATTTTTCCAGCACATTCCAGCACATGTGTGTGCTGGCCATCAACAGCAGGAAATGATTTTTCATAGTAACAGGTTTTTACCAGGGATACTTTTATACATTTCCTATGTGAAGTTAGAGGGATCAGCTCATCCCAAGATACTGTAGTGCTTTAGGAAAGTCAATTTATTTAAGCTTAGCACACATTTGGTAGCTTTCATTCAGCATGACAAAACACAAACAAAACAAAACAGCTTGGAACAAAAAACAGCTTGACTCAGCAAATAAGTTGCACAGATCAGTAAATACATTTCTGCTGCCCAAGTGGCTACTTCATGATAGGGCCTGGTACTTACAGGTAACAAGTCTTGCAGTTGCAAAGTCTGTAGTCCCTCAACATGAGCTGCCCAGTAATTTTTTGTCAAGCAGCTTTTTATTTTTTTTTATGAAGAGCAGAAAAGCTATTGAAGGTCAATGCAGCAACCGGAGGAGACTCTTAAATGGCACTGGAAAAAGCAAAAGCAGGAAATGCAGAAATATTAAGCAACTATTATGCTTATAGATTTCAATACGTATCACAGCAATGTAACATTCCAATAGATTCTTTATTTCATGTGACTTAAGTAGCTAAAATTAAGTAATAATTCCTCTGGAGGTTATTAGCTATCTTTTGGTAGTAAAGGATGGTACAAATATGTTAAACTGAAGCAACTGGAGCTTATTTAGGTGACATTTTGTGTTTCTATATGTAAAAACACAAAAAATCTTTATTGAAAAGAAAAAAAATATAATACCTAAATAGGATAATTTAAAATGTATATATTATTGTATAAATGAACTGTATATTTATTTAGAATAAGTATTAATATTTTTAATAAGGACCCTTTAGAAAGTAATAAATGTGTTTTTATTCTAAAAATACTTTTGTTTAAGTTGCAGTAAATACAAACATTTTTGACCTTCCCTTTTCTAAAAGCAGACAGCCCGCGAAATAAAATCATGGAAGGACCAAACATTTATGTTGCACAATCTTTGCACAATTGCTTTTCAACCCCACCATTTGATGATATATATGTATTATAGGGTTTGTAAATGGCAGACAGAGAAAGACAGTGACACAGGAGGAGGAGAGGACACTGCCCCGAAGAGCTTACAGTCTATCACTATATGCAGTTGGTATTTGTACAGTTGCTAAATCACACTGTAAAGCCAGGAGCCATCTGCTCTGCCATTTGATAGCAGACGGTTTCTAGCTGATATAAAATGCAAGACAGCATTTCGTATTCTTAACATTGTTTTTTTGAATAGACAATGGGAAAAATGAATCCTGTGCTGGAGTATAATATTGTCACAATACATGTTCAATATGTTAAACATAAAAAAACATACCCCAAACGATATATATACCTAAATGCACTTAAATCTTGTTTCTTGTTTCTTGTTTTACTCTATTTACATTATTGAATGGACATGTACTAGGGTATTCTGTTCAAATGAAAAATCTTTCTAAAAGTGAATAGCAGTTCAAATGTCTTTTATATAAATCACAGATCTTAAAAAAAAAACAACACATTTTGCCCAGGGTAGCTTTGAATTGCAAACTTTTTTTCTAAATATTTTTTTTTTTTTGTAGAATTGCAAAAATACATTTTTACAAAGACAGTGAACGCAAAAGTGCTAATTCTGCTGACTAATCAGGATTGGCAACATTCACATTTCATTTTTAAGTAAAATAATGTTTTTTACCATACTTGGCATTTCCCATAAATGATGATGAATTTTAGTCTCATCTAACAATAAAACATTCATTTTTGTGTTTGTGTTTCAGTGCCATGCTGTTTGCCATGCAAAATGTGTTTAGTATTTACAGTATTTTTGATAGGAGAACATGACAAGATACCACATGTGAAAAGCAATCCAGGAGGTTTTGGAGCTAGGACACCAATGTTCCAAAGCACTTAAGTTTTATGGAAAACGTGGAAAAGCGTGGCTAGAGATACTTTCAGACATGCGGTCTAAAGCCATGAGGTTAGACACTCCTAGGTTCATTTGTAGTGAGTGTATTTAGGAGTATATAAATAGTGGTGCCTGGGAATACATAACAACGCTGTTTTACACCACGTCTGTTTGATGAATACTCTGTTATCTAGTGAGTTTGTGATTCTTCTCTTTCCCAAAAATAATATGTGGGAGCTGCCCACATTTAGGTTATGAATGTTATAAAGTGTTTTGGAGAGAAAAGAAAGAGGTTTGAGGCTCAAAATTGTAAAAAGTTAATTATGTATTAATGTTTCAGATTCATAAATAATTATTCAATACATCAGGATAAGTCATATCCCTCGTTCTGTTATTCTTAACAGAGCTGGGATATTGTATGATATACAAAGGTATGCTAGCAATGGCAAATCGTAAATGACTGTATTTATCGTATTTGTTCTGATGCGTTTTGCCACAGTTTGGCTTCTTCAGGGGTATAATAGTGTATATGAGTTTTGTGGTATATCAAATGACCGGTAGTGGTATTTATAGAACTTTTGTGTCACAGCTGAAGGTGCTCTATATTATAAGAGAAGCAAGTGAAGAAATAATACTGATGTTTCATATTTTGGCTGTGGTGTTTCAAAAATGTTTTCAGTCTATTCATCCAGTGTATATATTATTTAAGATGACCAGCTATTGAGCCAGATTATTCGTATACAGATCACAATGACATGGATAACAGGGTATATCAGGGAATAGTGAATATCCAAATCATAGAGATTAGTATGGTACTGTAAATAAGTAAAGTCCACAAAAATTCTATAAATACCACTACAACAGCTGCTCGCTGAAGAAGCTACATGAAACATTCAGAAACTGTTTCACAAACCACCGCATCATAAAAACAACTACAAATACATGCACAAAATGGTTTCCAACTACTCTTATTCAGTTGAAGGGCAGTTAAGCATGTTGTAAACCACTGTGCTTTACCACACAACTGAAATTAACCCAAACCTACTGGTAAATACCAATACTGTACTTACAAACACATTTTTTTATCAATTTCTTTTTGTATTCTTGTTGTGACTTGTAACATCAATATACATATATATGTAAAATATGTAATTATGCAATTGAAGTTTATCCTACAAGTTTTAGATCATGTTAGTAGCATATAATTTGGTTTTAAAAACACATTTTTTAGAAAAAAATAAAAAGAAGAATTAAATTATGCTACACATTGGGCCTGATTTATTAAATCTCTCCAAGGCTGGAGAGGATACACTTTCAACAGTGAACCTGACAGTGAAGTAATTTGCTATTGTTTGTTTGCAATCCCAGATTCTATTCCAGTTTTTTGGATCACACAGGTTCACAAATGAAAGTATATTCTCCACAGTCTTGGAGAGCTTTAATAAATCAGGATCATTGTGTTGCATTTTAGGAACATTATGCCTCTTTTTCCCATTACAACGATTTATTACTTTGCTCTACTGACATTCCTACAAATATACTAAATAATTTAAACACAAACACATACTTAATTAGCTTGATGTGCTTATAATGTGTACAAGACCTGTTATGGTGCTGAAGCACTTATTTTTTAATGAGTATGTTCCTGAATACACGATTTACCCCCTATTAGTCTACATTTTAAATATTTAATGCTTTAGAGTGGCCACACTTCATTAATGAATAAGCAATTCATACATTTCAATAAACTTTCATTAAACTATTCTCCAAATGATAGACTTCCTTATTCATAATCCCTAGTTAGTACTATGAAGGAAAGATATTTTAAAAGGTTGGAAATTTTACAATTCCTATCATTTAGAAAAAAAATTCTGAAAGGAAAAACAGATGATGCTAAGATCAAACAAAGTGAAACATGTTGTGGTAATTTCTTGAATTTTTGCAGGAACAAATAGATATATATAAAATTTCAAGACATATATTTTAATTTGATTCCCTAAATCTTCGAAAGTTAAACTAAGCTTTCATGAGCAACTGATATTAACATAATATGAACTGTTTGATTTTCACCATTGGCCAAGCATGCTTTTCACATCTGTTGTAAATTATATGTAAAATGCCTATGCTTCTTAATACTACTTTAATGGGACTGTGGCTTGAGAAAATACATTTTTTTAAATGTCTGTAACAACTTACCAAACATGAACAGAACATAAAAATACTAAATGAAGCTACAGGAATATTTTCTTATAGAGTTTGGCAATTAGGAGATGCACACTGTCAGCAGTAAGACTATGCCACTTTGGTATTATGAAGCCTGATGTTTAGTAAGAAAAGTTTTCCAATAACTTTCAGTATTGTCCTCAGTCAGTAAGTAATATTGATGAAAGTGAAAATAGAATTAGGCATACTTTTTTAAGCCATTTTGAGCCATTTTTTTCACCATCTGCATGCTGTATCAACTTTCAGTCTTTCATTATTGTACATAGTTGTAGTGTACATTAACAGGGGTTTTAAAAGGCCAATTTTTTTTTTTTTATCAGAATTTTTTAGAATGAGATGTAAGAAAAAACAGTCGGAATAAAAATTATCAAATTAATTAGTGCAAACATTCAAAAACCAAGTTTTAAATAAAGGAGATACTTTTTAGGGAGGGGGAAACATAGTGGGAAACAATGGAGGGGGCAGTCCATGCCAGTAAAATGTTGTCAAGAGGAGCAATATTACAACCAAGGATTCAAGGTGTTAAATTCATGTTTGAATGCATGAGGTAAAAGAAAGGCAATTTGGTCTTTTAAAATGGTTATTATATCAAACTGTATCATAAACCTACGTTTTGTGGGCTGAATACTATGGGAAAATTGTGTTGGTTCCCAACATTCCCTGGTGGAGAATTTTTCAGCTCCATTTGTTTCAATGGCAATAATTTATTCTCCACCACTAGGGACTGTTTCAGTAAATATCAGAATTACTTTTATAAATGTTATAAATAGACCTCCTAAAGTTATGAGTTGTTTAAAAAAAACACAAATAAATGAAACCTTCACTTCATTTTGTATTGACAGCAAATGAAAGAAAAATCACAGGGAAAAAAAGAGTGTTAAGCATTTGCTATGCCATTATGCCTTTTGCATTTATGCCTCCCTTTTTTAATCTCTCTCATTCATTTACGTTGTGTTTTCATTATTAATATATATAAAAAGAGATTTCCGTTTGTTAGCAATAATTAGCTGGTAAGTGAGTGTAGCTCTAAATCACCAATGATATCAGTTATTTTTGCTATACAATTGTATAAATAGGTTTGCTTAATCCACAGACCCATCCATACCCGAGATCAAGGCAGGAAAAGGGCAAGGAGAACTGCCAGGAGAGGAGAGGTTTGTAAAGTGAGAGGGAGGAGACCTGAGGAAAAGTACATGAGTAAATATTTGAAAAGTCATCTTAACCAGGACTCAAACAGACATTAAATGTTCACATTTAATAATCTATGAACATAGAATGCAGTATTTTATAGCCATTTGAAATCAGTTTGGTATCTTCAACTTTTTAATGCAATTGTTTTTATTCTCACATCCCATTTTGCCTTAAATTAATTAAAAAAGTTCACACATAAGATTTTGATCACACAATGATCAGCTTAAAAAATAATGTGAAATAGTGGAATGCTGGAAATGTAATTCTATTTTTAGCATGAAACATAAAAATGTAAGTGAGAAAATGAAATGCAAAAATTGGAATAGACAGAGCCAGATGGATACTAGGCATTGCCAGATGGATTGAGTTTGTGCACTTACATATGAGGCATGAATATTGCATGCAGCTAAATAATTTTTAACATATTCCACTTTCATTTTACAATTTTAACTTAGTCCTGATATTTAATTTTAAACTAAATAAAACACACATAGTAAACTAAAACAACTTACCAAATGTTAGGGACAGTTTTTTGTATTAACCTTTTACATGTTTATTATGATAGTATTACTTTTTATAATGGTTCTTTTGATATCTGTATTTTATTTTAAGTGCAAGTAAGTGTTTAGGGTGTTCTGAATCCAGTGTCACCATAGCGATGATTTATCTTTGCAATCCCTTGCACAAGGGATAGTAACTCCTGTCTTTAAATACTGACACATATGAATTGCATAGGTTTTGTATCTGATTAAATACAGGTAAGGAAGACACTGATATAAAGAATCATTGAACATAGATAAATAAGATATGTCAGTAAATAAATAAAAAGTGAGTTCACAACTATAATTTGTAAGGAGTTTGTATACAACTACAACCATTTTTGTATGGTCTCTGTTGTAGTAGATCAATACAAATGACAGTTTCTTAAGAAAAGGTTTAGAACCTGTACTACCCTGTACCCATACTAATACTCCTATCTTACACTTGAAAAAACTACATTGTTTTTAGTGGAGTATGTGAGATTTTTTAAGTCCATCATCATTTTTTTTCCCAGCTTCTTGTGCATTCTGAGTAAAATTGAAAATCAATGTATCTTTTGCAACAGAGATGAAACACAATAAGTTACCAGTTAATGATAGACTGCAAAACAATCCAACAAGAGGTAGCAATCCTGATCTTTCATTTCCTGAAGGCAAGGCAGAAAATTAGGTAGGCATATTGAAAGGGAAAGACGTTGGATGGAACTTATACATGGAGAAATTTACCAGGGAAGTAGATGTCACAAAAGAAAAAATTGAGAGGAAGACAGTTTTGCTTACCCAAGCTAAAAGATAGAATGATTAAACAGGCTTTTATATTCAAATACAAAAACTACTTTAAAATCTTAACAGGGTATCAGACATCAAGACATACAACCATTATTCAAAGAGTTAATAGAGAAAATCAAATGATACAAGAATTAAACAAGAAGTTGGTCCAAGTAGAAACTTGGCAAAAAGTAGCAGTGAGACAGGAAGTCAATCAGTACAAAGAATAAATTGCAAGTCACTTAACAGCCTACCAACAAGCTAAAAGAAGTCTTAAAAAATATGGACCCTGTGCAGGATAAAGAAGATGACTTCATAGCAAAGCAAAGGTAAGAAGACTGACAGAAGACAACCCACTTTTAATTTTCTTAAAAAAAACAACCCCAGATGATTACAGAAGATATATCACAAATTAAGAAAATTAGAACATTATTATAGAACCAAAAATATAGAATATATAAATAAGCTATTGACAAAAAAACAAAAAAAAAAAACAGAAAGGTAACACATATATTAAAGACAAATTATAATACATTTGGGAAATAGGCAGTAAATTTTATTTTTGCAGACAGAGTCTATCAGGAGTTAATTTCTCCTCATATAAAGCCCCATTTGATAAATAAACATCCTCTCTCAGCATACAGTGTCCGCGTGTGAAGCCGGCTGTTTTTTGGTGTACAGATAGGGATCTTGAAACCTCTCATTTTTTGTAATAATTGAATATGAGCTTGAGATGTAGCTAAATATTTCAGGGTCCAACCTTGTGATAAATTTAGTGGAACATCAACTGCTAGGAAGATTGGAAACTTTCTTGAATATTTTCCATTTGGTAATTATCTTTCCCACTACTCACCTATTGACTTCAAATTGTTAAGAAATGTCCATACATTTAATCCTTTAGAAACACCCTTCCCAGATTGCTGCAGCAACAGAAATTCAATCTCCAAGATCATTACTGATGTATTTCATTCTTAGCATTGTGTTAACACAAACCTAAATGCTCCAGACCAGCACACTGCCAAATCTGCTTTTGAAGAAGTGCTCAACCTTTCTAATGATCACCGGACTACTACTTATGCTCATAATTCCTCTAGAAGTGGAATGGTTTACTTATTTTTCATACACTTCTTCGGCATTTGACTTGGTCTTTGTTACAAACATATTGTAATATGTCATGTAGTGATGTTCACCTGAAGTGTTTACCTAATTATAAAACCTGCCAAGGACCTCATGATTTTTTAAAAATATGTGCTGTAAAGCAAAACCTTAGAATTTTCTTTTTCCTCTGATGTGATATTCTGCAAAGATTGTTTGTATGTTCCTAATGTCTTGATGTGGCCTAAATGTAAAAATTTGGTAATATATATGAGAATATCAACAAAAGAAACATTGCTATCTTTCTACATTTTCTTTGTTTAGTACTTTCCTTTTTTAAAAAGAAAAAGGAATATAATGTCATTGTTGCCAAACTAAACATCACTTGTGACAAAGGGTATCCTTCACCTGTCCTTTTTTAAGATAAAAGTGGAGGATAGGTAACTTTCCATATTGTTTCTAGCAGTTTCAGTAAGGAAGATCTTTTGGATAAAATTGGATATTTGTCTTACCTTGTGCATTACGGTAAAGCGCCACTGTGAAATAATATTATCAAAGGCCTTTAGGGATCCAGGGTAATGATTGCAAAGCCTTTTTATGGATGAGCTTTGACATACTCTAAGGCTGAACACCTCTGCAAGTTCATTACTGCTAATATTCATTTGGTAAATTTTATTTGTAAGGGGTGAAAATGTTCTGGAAGTATGGTTATCAATCTCCCTGCAGTCATTTTGGATAGTAATTTTGTATTAACATTTATCAAGGGAATGAGGTTGTACAATTCTGGTGGTCTAGTATTCTTATCTTTGGTATCACTTAATGTAGTCTATATTACTTGCAGGTAAACGGTCTCCACCATCCTCCTTAGGATTATAGATTGTCCCTAGCATGTAAAACATAAATTAAATATGTAATGACATGACATGTAAATGAAATATATTCAACTGGTCCTGGTGCTTTCATATTAGCCACATTAAATACGGTGATGTTAACTTCTCTCTGCATGATTTTAGAATTAACAAGTCTAACTACTCCGTGGCCATAATTAGGAGAAGTGCTATATTAAAAACAATAGACCATACTGAGGATCTGGATTTTTCTGAATATAGTTCCCAGTAGTATTCTTCTAGGAGTTCATGGATGGCAGGGTTGTTCAAGGGTGGATACAGATCATCCTACTTTATCTAGCAACTATATGACATGTATCAGAAATTTCCCTTGATCAGTCAGGTAAAACATATCTGGATTTATTGCCTTTTTTGTTATACTTAAGATTACTAAAATAATTTTTAGCCTGCTCTTTTTTTATCTATTCACATCTTGACGTGGCGTTTGACCTTGGATTCATTTAATTTGAGTTCCTTTAGGATTAGTATTTAATATCCTAAATCTCTGTATGACATTGTTTATGTATGTTGCAATGTAAGAAATGTTATGAAAGAGGAAATGCTTTCCCCATCTCCCAGTGAAAGGTCGCATTTTTTGTTTTGTATTAGTTGATCTGACTTCCATGCAATTTTTTGCTTATAAGAAGTATTCAATTAGGTTTTTTGACAATTTATTCACAAGCATTGTTAATCATAACTGGCACAATCAGAAATGACATGTATCATGTATCTTAAATTGTTCTCTGTGGCTAGTAGTTAGTGCAAAAGCGGTGGTCCATCCACTGTATCAGTGAATGGTTGAGTGAGTTTATAGTTAGTTGAATGTTTATATTGTGAAGTCTTAACACAGATATCATGCTTGCTAGTTGACAAAAGTTTAAAGTTCCTGCTTTAATGCTACCCAGGCACCAATCTGTCCCTATAGTCATCATTTATAGACAAGCCTGTGCTCCACCTTGGAAGCAAGTTTCTCCCTTCCAGCACTCCAGTTGATTCCAGGATTTAAGTACACAACTGATGATGCCTACAGGAGGCAATGATTAACAAACAACTTAGGAAACCCCTAAGGCAGACAGAGCATGTAAAACACTTAAGGTCAGATTAGGTAATTTAGCTAGGCCAGTCCAGTCCACTGATCAATAGACAGTTATATGTACTATTGCACTTACAAAATAGAAATACCAATTAAAAAAATAACACAGAATCCAAACAGTCCGACCATCTACTATTAATGTTAATATGCATTTAGTAATGGTTCTATTCATTTAGTAATATGTCCTAACTCAAATATTTACCATAAGGACAAATTGAAGACCTGAGGAAACATACTCCTTCCTACATACCGTGAAAAGATTTACACTCACCAAACCAAAATGACTGTAATTACAGTAGTGGTCAATGAATGCTCATATATCTCTCTTCACAGCAATCAGCTCCACACGAAGACCTGGTTCTCCCTCAAATCACTGTTATATTTGTGAAATACGTCCTCTTTCAAACAGCTGGAATATCTACCACTATCAGCTTCCTAAAACCGTGCAACTCTTACTCTAATCGGGTTTATACGTTACTTCCTTTTACAAACAGCAAAAATCTGTAAAATGTTTTTATAGAGAATAAAAGTACATAAACATTTCATGACATATATCCTTTTATTAAAACAAATAATTCAAAAATGTATAAAGTGCTTACAAAATATTCTAGGGCTTAAACAGCAAGTAGATAAAACCATGTGAACATCAAGTGACACAATCTCCTTGATACACACTACATGCTTTTTGCCTGCCAAGGCATCCAAGGGTGGAGAGCGCTAGGATCAAGGTCATATTGTAATCCTATTTTAACCATATCCTCCACAGTATATAAACAAGACAAAGTTACATTGTGTTTGCAACAGAATATGCAAAAACATAATCTACAATATAATCTATATTAACATTTATGAATAAATTGTTATCCTCATTATTATCACATATTTAATCACATAAAATGTGATTAAATACAGAGTAAAAAAAGATCAAGATTAATAAAATAACTGATAATACAACAAATTACACACAATTGCACCATTCATAATTATATAACCTTATGTAAAAATTTACATGTATTGATTAAACAGAATAAATCCACATTTATGCCCATCGGAGTCATGGTATTCAATTTGTATATCCAAAATGTTTCCATTCCAGAAACTGTCCATGGCATATTTTACCCCTCCAGTGTCTTATTACACCATCTGTCTCAAGAAACAATTCCTCCAGATTGCATCTGTAATTGTTGTGATGTTACCTGTTGCTCACGTATGTTTCTAGAGACTATTGCTTATGTGATAGATTTCAAGAAGTCAAGTTGACCGGCTTCCAAACTGTGAGTACTATCAAGGTACAGGCTAGAGATCAAGGCAGCCAGGAGACAAGCAATACAGCCTAAAATTCAATGAAACCAATAAGCATAGACAGAAATTTGATCTGTCTGTGAACTTCTACTAGAATTTGATGGATTTGAAAGTAACACATATAATGTTAGATTTTGAATAACAGTTTGACAATACTGCTCACTTGTTCTTTTTACATTAAAGTCCATTTCTACTAACTAGTAGTTAATTGAAAAGCATTAGCATTTTCTTACCAGTGTTACTTACAGAGGGGGGGGAGGCAATCATGGTAAAACATTTTTAAATAATGTCATGCATTACTTAAATTCTATTTATAATATAAGTGAAAATATGTGTTTTTAAATACAGTGTTGGGGGGGGGGGGGGGCGTTTTTCATTACAATTTTGCTCATTATTATTCTATTTTATTCTAAAGCATCTTTTTCTAGTCAATTGCTTTCTACCGACAGGGAGGGTTCTTATAGTTGATAAAAAGTTTTTTGTTTTCAACCATTTTAACAGGGAGAAGAATACAAGCCTACACAGTACTCCTTACTCATTTTTATAAAGTGCAAACTAAAAATAACGACAGTGCATACATACCATCATACCATGAAACCCAAAACATACTTAATGATTTGAATTGAAATATGATTGAAACTTTAATTTATTTAAAAACTATGCATTTTTAACTAAACATTGGCAAAGATGTCCCCCATCCCAGCACATTTGTAGTCTAGGTGATCAAAATGTTACAGGACACATACTTCAATGCAAACTCAATTGAAAATGTGTTGGTCTAATGAACTCAAATAAAATCTGAGCAAATGGAAAATCCCAGGTAACTAGATATGAGCGGAGAAATTTTGACTTAAAAATTGATTTTTGAGGTTGACTTTTTGGAGATTTTAATATTTCCCAAAAATTTGACCCATGTATAGTAGGAGTCGGCAGGTTTTGGGTTTATTTGAAATTTGGAAACTCCTTTTAAGGGGACCCCAGATCTCTGCCTCCTTACTCTGAAGCATGAGTACAGAAAGTGAAAGTGTTAAAGATGCCCCAGGAAAAACCACACCACACAAAGTAATTTTAAAAAGTATTTTTTTTCCCTAACAATTACCTTTGCAGGATCCTGTGTAGTGTCCCATGACGCTAATCTTTGTTCTCTGTTTTGGACATTTTAGAGCTGTTTGTGTCCTGTAAGTAGAATTATTTTCACCTTCTGTTCTACCTTGGACAAAAAAGTAAATAAAAACATTTAAAAAAAACAAATTAAAAATAAAAACTTTCACTATTTTTGTTAGTACCATTTCCATGATTTTTTTTACTTTAAATCTTGGACAAGCAGATGGCTGTATTGTTAATCAGTGAGTTAACAAAGTGATTAAAAAATGAAAATGAAGGACTTGGCAGAAAAGTTGGAAGATCACTACACAACTAGTAACCAAAATATCAAGGTAATCATAAATGGCAACAATAAAATTGATATCTCTGAGTGTGTTTTCATAATATTTCAGGTAAAACATTTTAGCAACAATATCAACATTAATAAAGACAAATTAAATTAAAAGATATCTGTACAGTTTAGGTTCTGGTATATTATCATGTTCATGTTCTTTTGCTTCCAGCAATGCTACTAGTTCCACTACACTCAATAAAAAATTATACTCAAAGTCATCTAATTAAAAATCAAAGCAGAGCTGAAATATTAATTGTCATTTTTATTATCTTACGAGAGCCGTTGAACCATTAACCTCCTAGAAAGAAAGGTAATATGACTAAAATGGTAACTGAAGTTCTTTTTTTAGAAATTTGAAGTGACTCTTGAACTGCATAAATTGAAGTGGAGCCACTTTGAAAAACTACAGAGCAATGTATGAAAACTACATATTAAATGTGACCTTTACAAAACCAATGGCAAATTTGTTTTGCATCAAAGACATAGCTAGTTCCCCGTTAAAGAATCACATAACTTTAAAACTATAAAATTGAGCACAGTTGTGGCCATTTTAAAACTATCTAATCAATCATTTTAATCCATAGTGTTATTTGTGTTAAAACACATTTGCCTTAATTAAAAAAAGAGTTCTTTTTCTTACACACTAGTACTTAAAATCCGTGGCCTAAAACAACCTATAGCAAGTCACGTAAGATTTTAGGTTGTATAGGGTAATTGCACTTACATATAAAAATACTTTATCAAAAGACCAAATGGTTAAAAGAAGCATTATTAAACTATTTTATAAACTGCTGCTGTGTAGTTTCTGGGAATGCTTGCTTGGCATAAATGTCTTCTGGGCCGAGTGAATCCCACAATACCATAACAGAACTTAGTCAACGTCCCAGCTTTCAGATAGTTTTATACAAAGCCATGTTCGGTTACACAAGTTGGAGATCAGTAATGATTAATAGGAATGCCTCTAGTTTGAAGTTTCTTAGAATATCTGTTGGTTACTTTTGTGATATTAGAAGCCATTGGGAAATGGTACAATGCAAAATTGAAGTATGGTTGATTTATATAAACCCACCACATTAAGCTACAGTTTAAAATAATGATAATTGTTGTTGCAGCCCATAGGTAATTAGATGCTTGATTTAAATATACCCCACTGTACAGTAGACATTAGAGATAAAATATAAATTATTTAGAAAACCATATATTTTTTACCCAAATGTTCTGCACTATTGTCCTAGATTACGTTGATTTCTTCCTTGGCATTGATTTTTACAATTCTCTAGACAAAAAGAAGCCCAGTGGTCTTTTGTATAGTATATTGATATTTTGTCATTATCAATACTATTAGTTAAAAAAAAAACAGGACAGTATTAAAATAAGGCCCTTAATTACAATAGGCACCTTTTGGCTCCTTGCTGCTTTCTCTTGCTTTCTATCAAACTGACAGGGGGTAGACCATTATCTCTTTGACCCCCCCAGTTTTAGGGGAGGCAGGGGACAAGTGACTGCAGGCTGCAACTCCTTGTCTGTGCAGCAAAAGGGCAGGAACAGGGTAATGACTTTATCTCCTAGATGGATAATTTGTGCTGGATGATTGACAGCTGAGTCAGTTAGAGGTCTCTTCTTTAATTATAGGATTGCATTCCAGCCTGGGATCTCTCTTTAGTAGACATCTCATCCAGCATCACTAGGAGTATAGAGCTTTGCTTTGCTTTAATACCCATGATCTATATACAGGATCAGAGAAGCCTGAGACATGAGGCTTCTACTAGTGGATGTTTGCTTTGATCTGTGGGTGTGATTGCAGAAGTATAGGTAGGGATGAGTGGGGTGTGAGGGGTACATGGTGGTTTTTGTAAAATTATGTATATTGATACATAGGAAAGGGCTTATGTTTTCTTTGAGCGGCCTGTTCAAATTTTCACCCTCACCTCCTTTGCCGTCATATTTTCTTGCCGTGTGTCACAATCAACATTTTTTACTATATAATTAGGATTTTGGGTTTGCCCAATAATTTTTTTTATAATTCTTAATTTGGCAGAACTGGTGTTTACCAAACAAAAAATATGTAGAAAATATATTGGGAATTAATTTAGCAGTGAATAGCAAAGAATAATCTACTTATCTTAGTGAATGCAATGAAAAAAAATATTTTTGTCTAGAACAATATTGGATGGCTAAAGCCAGCAGGGTAACACCTTCTTCACTAAGCTAAAGGAACTATGCCTTGCCGAGTGATAATTTACTTTGCAAAGTGATCAGTGAAAATACACCCCATACGGTTAAATCAACCTAAGTGTTTTCCCCCTGAAATTTCGTTTAAACATGAAAATGACAGCTAGAAACTTTCAAACTTACCTTTATTTGATAAGACAAAGAGCAATCTGTGAAACTCATTAACCCTTGAGACCTTTCAGAAGCCATGGGTCTGGAAGGTGGCCTTAGTAAAGCACTAAATCTTAAGTCCTTTTAGATAAATAAAGATATGCTCTAACATTAAAACATGGATAAAATGCATTAGATGGATGTAGTGGTCTGTCCATTCTGCAAATTCTACAGAACACTTGATAAAATTAAGGTTTTAAGATTTATATAATTTTTTTTTACTTATATGAATACTTTTACAGTGGCTGGAATTGTCAGAAGCTTCAGTAATAGTGTCTTATAGAAATGTTAACAGAAACAATACTTAAATATTATGTACTACCTATATATTAACAGATATATTTGCTCTTCACTTAAAGTGTCGCCATTAATTTGTTATAGTGCATCAATAAAGTTTATATTTGTACAGTTAGAGCAGATGAATGACATTATGTTTATTGTGCTAGTAAAAATAATATTATCTGTTAAACGAGAAAGTAATTTTATGTTAATTATATAGCAACTAGGTTTATTTCTCATGCAGTAATTGTATGCAACAAACTGGCTTAATAAACCTGGCTACATAAAGGACATAATAATATGCATGACTGAGCACAAAACAAACAGGCACAAATGCGTGGAATTCCCATGGGGAAAACCAATAGTTATTAAAAATGAATAACATGTTTAAAGCTTTCTAGCACATATTAAATGGTAAATTCATTTTTTTTTTATTTCCAAATATTGCATTTGAAATAAACATGGTCAAAGCTTACTTTAACACTTTATCACTTTATTTTTGTGTTGTAAGGGTGATGGGGCATGGAGGGCTTAAACTTTTGGTATTTTTAACATTTTCTCAAAACTTTTTATATAAAATAAGGAATTGTTTTTGTGCATGCTGTTTTTGTGTTTGAATAAAACAATAAAGATAGTAATTTACAAAAAAATTTGAAATAGAATAATTGCTTAAATGTCCAACATTTAGGGTGTCCATACAAGCCAGATGAAATAAAATGAGACTAGTTCAGGCATTGCTAATAACATTCAGGCCATGTAGAGGTACAAATGCTTAGAGGTAATAAATGCTTCTGATCATCAAATGTGATCATTATTGCACAAAAAGATTTTCAACATAATGGAAAATTCCTTTGCTACTAATAGCCAGTCATTTCCTTTTCTATGGAGAAAAGAATAAAAACTGTCTGCACTGCTGTGTATATGCCAACAGAGTTAACACTGAAATACAGTGAGCATCATTTAGTAAGGCATCTAAAGAAAGACTGATTAAAGTACCAGGATATAGTGTGTAAGAGGTTTAGAGGTTGTTAATGAATAGAAACTGCTTTTAAATTAGAGTCAAGGTTTTTTGTTTACAATAAATATTAAAAAGTGTTTTAATGTTCCTAAACAAATTAATTTCTGGATAATACAATTGAATATTGCGTTTTAAAGTCAAACTAATGATTTAACTACAACCATAAAACCTTAATGTTCAAATACTGTGCTTTATTCAAACTATAAGTGTTGCTGTATGTTTCATTGTTACTTTTTCCAAGCCTTCACACTCAAATAAATGTAGCAGGTCAGTGTTGTATATTCAAACCTCTCATACAATAATTATGCAAAGTTTAATTAAGTACATTATGTATTTTTTCAGCAATTAATTGGTTAGTTTGTTAAATAGCTTATCTAATAGGTCACATCTAATTATATTAAAAGTTCAAAAAATTATATGCATGCCCAAAAAATACTGTAAGACCATTAAAATGCATAGTCCTCAAACTTGCGTACTTGTACTTCAATAATGTACTGTACACGTCAAAAATTTTCTTACAGTCATTCCTAAGAATGACTCTTAGTCATTCTAAGAAATACACTTTGTTAAAAAAAACAGTGAATTGTAATATATAATATCACTAGCAATAAAACCAGTTAAATGTAAAATATTTGGACAGATAACATTTATCGTATTTTTCGGACCATAAGACGCACTTTTTTTCCCCCTAAAGTGGGGGGAAAATCAGGGTGCGTCTTATGGTCCGAATGCAT
>NC_092862.1:71846008-71857679 GCF_032062135.1 Pyxicephalus adspersus | reverse complement strand
CTTCATGGGCGGGCACAAGTGCCGCACGCTGGATCTCAGGGGAAATCAAATGAATTTTTTTTTTCTTGTTTTCCCGTGCGGAAAACCTGGTGCGTCTTATAGTCCGGAGCGTCTAATGGTCCGAAAAATACGGTATTTATTTTATTTTAAAAGTTATCATAGAGGAACCAAGAAAAATGTAGAAATTCAGTGTTCTGTGTTTTAGAAGTAACAGACATATCAGAATAACTTTAAAAAGAACATGCTCACTTCGTTTTGATAGAACATTTTTCTGTTGCTTTACTATTTTCTGCTTTTTTTTTTTTTTTGAAACGCATACATTCTGAAACTGATTGTAAAGCATGCACTTTATAATATATGTAGTTTGATGGTCACTGACATTCAAAGGATTGCGTTTACTAGGTAAGAGTAAATATGTAACATTTTTTTTTTGCAATATGACATTTTTTATTTTTATCACAAAGATGCACTTACGGTTTTATCATGCAAATTGTGAACATGATGTTACGAAAATAACACAAAATTATACATAATGATTGATTATAAATAATTATTTTTTTTGTTCTTACTCCAATAGAGATTGGATCACAAAAGAAGATTCAAAGCAATTTAGCAGTGATGGCTTTTTAAATAAAGGGGCACAAAGTCTAGAGCGATATTTTATTTACATTTCTTTCTTAATGAAAAGTAAAAGAATGATTGAATAGGAAATCTATAAACATTAATTTTAGAAATGGCCATGACTAGTCTCAAAAGATTTTCCTCACCTTAACTACTTTCTTTTTCATTAATTCTTGACCTCAATTAATTTTCCAGAAACTAGGTTTCACTTACACTACAACAAAAAGTGGCTGCAAATATACCACTTAATGAATTCTGCTCAGTGCACAGGGCAATTGCAAGCCTGCTGTATTCCTGAGCATGTTTATATTCTTTACTATTGTAAGTGAGCAAGTGTAATATAAGAGTCCTAATGGAAAATGTAAGGCTTTATCAGAGAAGGGGTCAACTTTTCTCACATTCAGGAAATTGACTTTACAGTGCCTAGAATAAATTACACAGATAAGTAGATTACTTTTGGAAAAACACACCAGAAAGAATAGACAGAGACAGAATAGTTTCTGTACATATATATTTATTACAAACATATGTGTTTAATACTAACAAATATGAATACATTTACTCTTACCAGGATAACCAAAGTATGCTGAATGCTTACCATTTTGTTACAGTGGAATTTGTCATGTATAGATAATTACAATTTTTTTTAGATACAGAAAGAAAACAGTGACACCTTATGGCAGAAGTTTGTTGTATATTTGTAATAAAAAAATACTAATAACAGCATCATCTTGTATGCTTGGAACAGCAAAAATTTTGAGTGCATATACTACAGAATTAGAAATATACAGGCAGCTTAGGGAAATATTTGCTTTTGCAACTTATGCCCTTTGGTATTTACAACCCTGATGATCACATAAAACTTTGATATGCATGGGTTACTCAACAATAATTTTAATATTTTAATTACCCCTGGAAGTATATTTTTCATAATAAACAGAGAAATGGACACTGCATTACGTGAAATCGGGTGACATAAATGGAAAAAAAAATGCCAATCTCACTGCACATGTGTGAGATTGGGATTTTTTTTTCTCCCATTAAAGAAAAGGCTTCTTCTGAGTAATGCAAGAGACTGGGCATGTACAGATGAAGAGGCCAGAGCCTCCCGGGATGCACACTCTTACATTCAACCCACTACATAAAACGGTTATCTACCTTTTTATGTAAAGCAAAAATTTTGAGTTTAGGTCTGCTTTAACCTCCTAGTGGTCTGATTCTGGCAGTATTTCGAAGTAAAAAGCGGTACAATTTTTTTGCATGGAAATTTATTTTACATTGTTAACCTATAATTCTAAGGTATAACTCACTGACATATGTCCAATAGATATGTAAATGTATTAATAAACTTTAGAAAAAACACAAAAATCTGTAAAAATGTATATGTATATAACTGTACAGTAGCATATATATATATATATATATATATATATATATTTATATATATATATATAATATAATTATAAATATATTATATGAATAGTTCTTTGTATTGGACTCAATACAGCTATTTTGTATTGAATCCAACACAAAATGATTTGATTATCCCGCAGTCCCGTCCGCACCGACGCATGCACTGACGTCACCGGGAAACCCCGTAGGACTGTAGGATGCCTCTTCACTTTGCGGCTGGACATCGGAGAAGGCAGATGTGTCCCCAGGACCTGTGGCGACCAGCAGGACACCGGGGGACAGCAACGGAACAAGGTAAGTTGGTTTTTATTCTGCTTTTAGGTACCCCAAGCCTGACTCAGGATTACCGCTTTTTGCATGTAAAATTCACCCCTATTCAGACTCGGGAATACCCCTAGAGGGGTTAATAAATAACAAATATTTATTAGCTTTAACTTGCAGGTGTTTATGAAAGTGAGAAAGAGTGAAAATTGAGTTGAAAAAAAATGATAATAAGGCAATGGGCCGGATTTATTAAAGCGCTCCAAGGCTGGAGAAGATAAACGTTCATCAGTGAACCTGGGTGATCCAGCAAATCTGGAGTGAATCTAGTCCAGGTAGATTCAAATAGCAAGTGACTTTTAGGAAATCCATTCCAGGTTTGCTAGATTACCCAGGTTTACTGATGAAAGTGTATCTCCTCCAGCCTTGATGAGCTTTGATAAATCAAGCCCAATGTATTAAAAACATTTACATACCATCAGTTCAGAGTTAAACTATGTATGGCACTAAAATTATTCTCTCTCATATATTCATGCTAAGTACTGTATCCATACTTCTTTAATTTTCTCATTGTACTATGATTTCAGGGTCTGATGCCTCCTGTACATGTACATTTATTAACATGTTTGGCCTATTCAGGCAGCTTACATACCACCTTGTCCCTGCTTAATTATTTTATTTATTTATTGGGAAGTTGTTTTTTTAATTTTCCCATTTTACTATGATTTAAAGGGACTGATGCCTCCTATACATACTAGGCAGTTTTTCATGCATTACCTGATTTTCTTTATAATAAACCTAACTGAAATGTGAAAGTAGTAACCAAAAGGGATCCAAAAACTTTTAGGGTATAGGGTTAGGAAACTTTAATAGAAAAGGAACTATATTCTATAAAAATAATTGAAACCTTAAATCTTGAAAGGGCTAAAGGTTTGTTTTTTTTTTCAAAGAGAACTCTTGGTGATTTCTGTACCATTATTTGGCCCAATTCTTGCGGTCTTTTGTTCGTACATTTAGGCATGTGCTTTGCCTATATTAACATATTTTGGTCTATTCAAGCAGCTTACATAGCACCTTGTCCCTGGCTAAATATTGGGCAGATGATTATTGGGAAGTTGTTTTCACCACAAAAACCATATTTTTGTGAAAAGTAAAATGTTTGTGAAAATATGAAAAATGTTTGCCATACTGCACATTTACACTGCTAACTTTGTAAGTTACAAATTCCCATAGCTTGGTATTGTAAGGGGAGGGTGCTGTGGAACATTGAGGGGAATAAAATACAGGAAAATATAAAAAATAAATGTTTTAAAATACTGGGAATCATTTAAACAGAGCATTGTGCTTTGTTTAATGCAAGCTTCTCTCGTCTTCTTAAATATGAGTTTAAAGTACACAACAACTAAACTAATAATTTAAATATTAAGAGTGCAAATTAATTCAAAACAGTCAGTAGAGTCATTTTTCTAGAATAACATCTGCAAGGTGAGCTTTATAAAATTTCTATTAGATTTCTGCCATCTGTTACAACAAACAAAGGCTAATCATAATTAAACTATTCTTAACAGCAAAATGATCCTTATAGACCAACTAAATATTTATTCAATAAATCATAATTGTCTGCCAAAAAATGAATTATTTTTCAAACACTACAAAAGGAATACTCTTGAAATGATGGCATTTACTTACTTGAACTTCATAGTATATGCCTTTCAGATTCTAAAAAAACTACTGTATGATATGCTCAAAGCCCAGGTGTGGGGTATTTTCTTAGAAAAATAATTTTGGAGAAGAAGAATTTTAACTCTTGCTAGAAAGCACACTTTTTTACCCAGCACTCATCTTTGTTTGCTTTGCTTGTGTGATTGCCGAGCTTTACTCACCACCATACCCAGCACTTACAAACAAAATGCAGTGCATGCACCACTAGGAGGGGGCCAGGAGGGTCCAGGAGTAAACTGTGCATCATGTTACCTAACCAAAGACTTCAATAGGTAAGTACAAAGCAAATAGCACACCTAGGGGCCTGGAGAATAAATCCTGAATTGGGCTTTAAAGTAAACCATTGAGTGGTTAATTTGGGGGCTAACATTGTTCATTTTATCTTTAAAGTTCTAGTTTCTATGTTGCTATGCTATGTTGATATATATATATATATATATATATATATATATATATATATTGTTAAATGTAGTGAAATTAGTTCAATTTCAGTGTTGACCCCCAGAACAATATGTAGATCAGAAAGGGTTCAGGAGACCTTTCTCCTGGCAGCCAGCACCTTGCCAAACACTTGGTCACTTGCACCATAGCACTGGTCTGCACATTGCACAGCTGGTAGCGGTAAACTGTACTGGTATCACTCACTGCCACCTCCAATATGGGGCTGCCCCAAGGAGAAGCTGCTCGTTAGCTGGCATGTTAGGGCATTAACCACACCACAACCATATGGTCACTGTGAACATAGCCTAATCATTTTCTTTAATAATTTTATTAAATAAATAAACACAGTCAAATATGTAATTGCTGACTGCATTTATATATTACTGTACATTTATTGCCTTACCATTTTATAATCATATATGTCTTTTTATAAAAATATGATCGAGCATGTGCAGAAGGAGTAGCCAGAGGTCTTCTTAAATGCATGATTTATATATCCCAGGAGGCTCTGCACTGCCATTTTGATTTTCACCAATGCAACTATAATTTTAGAATCTACGCTGATATTTTGGGGTATTTACAGTTGCCCCCAGGACTTAGTGCAAAAGGGATGGTGTCTGGGGAAGGACCAGCAGCCCACGGATAAGGCAGTACCAATATTTCAACAGAGACAAGTCCAGAATACAGAAGAAGAGGTCATACACAGATAATCTGTACACCAGACAAGGTACACGGGGCAAGCCACAAGCAGAGTTGGGGTCACAGGCAAAAGGGTGGTCCAAGCGGCATAAACTCAAAGGGTCAGAAACAGGCTAGGTCAGCAACAGTAAATCAGACGAGAAACTCTCCAGCACAGATTAGCGAGATACTGCTGTGCTGCACAGTAAGGGATTGCTGGCTCCATAAGCATCTCCTAACAGATAGTAAGGCATAAATATAGAAATGCTTGCTATGCAGTACGGAGAGTAGCAACTATACATACAATAAAACAATACCCAAATAAATACAGAGATGTACCAACACTGCTCTCAAACAAAACACAAAAAGAAATATCCAAAAGTACTATCTCTTGCTTTATTGGTTTATCATTTCTTATAAACTAGTGTACTATACAGACATTTAGAGCTCAGCTTGAAATGCTCAGTGTATACATGAAGTTAAATCTGACCATGTACTGTGCTGATAAACTAAGAAAATACAATCTGCAATGTACAAGAGTTATTTTAAAGCTCATTTAGATGCAGTTCAATGGATTCATGGATCAACACACCATGTTTATTGCATGAGAAATTACAGCACTGTGCCTATGGCATACTGTGTTTGACTTGATAAACTTTAGTTCAAATGTAATCTAAATGGCGTATTAAATCTGATTCAGTGATCTTATCTATAGAGGCTGATTTAAGTGTGAGTCTGTTTTTCATCTATTTATTTATCCTACCTATCCTTTTTTTCCAGAAAATAAAAGAAAAAAAAACTAAAACAATTTACACTCTCATCACACAAAGCAATATATAACTTGCTCTGAGATGGTTGACTATCCACAGCATCACATTTACTAACATTCTAAAGTACACCTTGCATCAAAGTATAAGATTAGCTACAAAAAGAGTAATATCCTAATGTAAACAATAAATAAATACTGATCTATTGCAACTAGGACGTACTAGTCTGATCACTTTATTATCCCGATGAATCACATCTTGTGAAAAGCGTTGAAAAATAAACATGTTGAATATTAAAATATTTACATGTACCAACAATATTGGACATACATGGTGTACATACAGGCCCTGATTTATTAAACCTCTCCAAGACTGGAGAAGATATACTTTCCACAGTGAAGCTGGGTTACCCAGAAAACTTGGAATTATTTTCTTAAAAGTCATTTGCTGTTTGTTAGCAAATGTTTTCAATCCTGAACCAGTTTATTTTCAGGTTTACTGGACCACCCAGCTTCACAGATAAAAATGTATCCTCTCCAACCTTGGAGAGCTTTAATAAATCAGGGCCTGTATGTACACCATGTATGTCCAATATTTTTGGTACATGTACATTTTTGTAATATTACAAAAAAATAGGGTTTTATGATTAGGTTTGTGGATGTTTATTGACAAAAGGTGCCTTTAAATTCCACAAAAACGTTTGTGTTCTGTAAAATAAAGCGTTATATCCAAGCTCAATGATCCAAGGAGTTTTCAGGAAAAACAAAAACAATATTGTGCAAAAACAATAAAGCCATGTACAAATCCACAACAATATCACACCAAAAATTGCAGATGTAACATAATAACCAGTTCATGTGTATAACTATATACAAAAAATGTTATACATTTTTTAAATAAAGTGTTATTTTCTTATCCACAAAAGAACCAATTGTGTTTTCAATTCAACCTTCACCATTGTATACATTAAAATGTGAAGCAAAACCTGTAGTTAAGGTATATGAAAGTAGATAATTACTCAGTGAAATATTTTAAGCTCAGAATACCTTTCTGTAGTGGAAAAGTATTAACAAAGTGCTTTTCCAGATAGAGATGTGGCAAGTAATATAGCAATTTTATGGGGGGATGGGCAGAGAAATGCTAATCAATAATCTCAGTAATAGGTCAAACCGCCTACGCTGATGTAATCATCAAAAAAAAAGAAAGCCAGGGTATTTCAATTGCGGTAATGTATTAAATGAAAATTCAAGTGTGCATATAGCTACAGTTTCAACATATTAAAGTGGTACTGGTCTCCCCCACTTCACAATGTGTGGGGGATGGGACCATGAACTAGACAATAAATTCCTAGACAAAAAGAGGATTTGCAGGATCTTAGTATCATAATACACATAGAAGTGCAATATATGTACAAACATACATAATCCACTGTACATATCATTAGTAACAAATTTGCATAGTGTAATGATTATGGCAAAAATTAGTGGATCTAGGAAGCGGAAGCGGATGGTAGCTTTTGCTTGAGGCTCCTTAGCGTGACCGAGCACCGGAATAAATAGCGGGTATTAGCAGCTATTCTTTTCTTTCTATCCTTGCTTCTCTGAACACCTGGAACTCTGTTGTAACGATGGGCAAGCGGAAAACCGGCTCTACCCCGCGAAAACTGACAGAATTTTTCACGGCATCGGAGCATTCCAGCCAAGATGGCGCGGGTAGGCGTGCCTCCAGACACAGCAGGAGTACCACTGATATCAGTGAGCATGTTGATGGAACTGTAGTAAGAGGGAGAGAAGGGGAATCGGAGACCACATCTCGATCCTCATCTACTCACACAAGCCCTGTTAAATCTAAAGTGAAATTGATGAACCCAGAAGACAACGTAAATGGGGTAAGCACAGCTATATTTCCTATCTCGGAGGAAACTGAAACTACCGATCCCATAGGCACTTTTCCTACCTCTGATTGCCCAGTTTCGGACACCATGCTTAAGGAAATGTTAATTTCCCTATGTAGCTCCCTGCATCATGATTTCCTTGCGTTATTTCATTAACTTAAGAATGATGTGCATAAAATAGGCGATAGAGTGGATCATCATGAGCATAAAATGGGTGAATACGCAGAAGCACACAATTAATTGGTCGACTCGCTTACTGATACGCAAGATACCTTGCAACAAGTACAACAAAAATTGACCAATATGGAAGATCATTCGAGACAAAATAATATTAAGTTTAGGGGGATCCCTGAAAATATCTCCCCATCAGAGTTGAGTGGTTATATATCACAGCTTATTTCAATTTTGATACCAAGTGCTGCTCCCTTTGAACTATTGATAGATAGAGCTCACAGGCTACCTAAACCTGCGCACCTGGCTGAGAAGGTCCCTAGAGATGTCTTAGCGCGTATCCATTTTTTTCATGTTAAAGAGCACCTAATGGCCAAATCGAGACAAGAAGCCAAACTACCAGATCCATACTCTAATATTACCCTCTTTTCGTACGTCTCTCAAGCCACAATTTTAGCAAGGAAAAAGTTTGTATCAGTAACTCAAGCTTTAAGGGATCATCATATCCAATACCGATGGGGATTTCCGGTGAAACTTATGGTTTTTCGCAACGGAGCAACTCATACGATAAAGAATCCTCAACTAGGATGCAATTTACTTGAAAGCTGGGATATTCAGCCATCCTCTCAACCTACCACTTCTAAACCAGGTCAAAACCTGGGACGTTTATCACCAGAGTGGAAACTAGCCTGAATATTAGCTATACTTAGAAAGAAAATTGTCATAGGAGAAATATATCCAGAGCTCGTGTCACGACTTGTTCCCCAATCTTTTTACATGTGCAGTTGGATACTGCTTTACAGATCCGTTATGGATCCTTCTTTTTACTTTTTATACCACAGTGAGTGGTACTTTCTTCCAATCCTTTTTTTTGTTGACATTTGGTTCTTTTCACAATGGCATTTATGTGAGTTACTTAATCAGAGTGCAATGGTTAGCACAACTTTGTCAAATATGCATTATTCCAAGTACATCCAGCAGTTACCTCTTTAGAGGCAAAAAGTTTGGATAATGAGTCTGAATATTCTTTCCCTAAATGCTAAAGGGCTCAATAGTCCTTTTAAAAGACGTGCCGTTTGGGATGAGGCGAAAAGACATGGCTCTAATATTGTATGTATCCAGGAAACACATTTTAAATCGGATAATTTGCCATATTTCTTGCATAAAGACTTTCCACATATTTTCCATGCAACATCTTCACCGAAGAAAAAAGGGGTGACAATAGCAATTAAGTCTGATATAACCTTTTCTCTAATGCACAAGGAAATCGAAGGAAGATACATAATTCTAGTGGCTAAATTCAACAATGTGACTAGGACCTTACTTTCTGTGTATGCCCCAAATATTTTTTCAGTAAAATTTTTGGCTAAAGTAATCAAAGAAGAAAGTTCAAGAGGGTTCACTTATAATTTGTGGAGACTTTAATAGCATTCCGGATGTTTCATTAGATACTTCTAACAGCAAGAAATACACTAGACCAACGCTGAATTCATTATTACGAAAGGAGGATCTCTTTGATGCATGGCGTTGTCTTCACTCTGCGGAGAAAGATTATACCTTTTTCTCATCTCCTCATCAATCCTACTCAAGATCTTCTTCTATCTACAACATTACCTGGTCAGATCATGCACCGGTGTCTATGTGTATTGATGAAAAGAACAGGACTCCGAATTCCTATCTTTGGAGAAACAATTTATCCTTATTTGCACACTCACCTACTAATGCTAAAATTTTACAGGATTTTTAGGATTTAATTTTACAGGATTTAAAGGAGTTCTTTAAAATTAATGAGACATCCGACGTAACCTCAACTACATTATGGTGTGCGCATAAAGCTTATGTTAGGGGTATCCTAATACAACTTTCATCAATTGAAAGTAAAAGGAGAAGACATCATATTAGTGAAATACTAGAGAAAATTGAAAACTCTCCACAAAAATAAAATAGCTCCTCTTCTCTCCCAACAATTATTTAAATATAGGCAAGAATTGCGTTTGGCACTTATAGAAAAACAAGAAAAAAATTTTCAGCGTACCAAAACTACTTAATATGCTCAAGGTAATAGAGCAGGTAAGATACTGGCATCAAAAATTAAAACCAAACGTTCAAAATGCTTATTGCCCTTTCTATTCCATCATAAATCGAATACTCAGCTGTTTAACCCTCGGGACATGGCCAATGCTTTTAGAGACTATTATCAGGAATTATATAACCTTAAGGAGGATAAACAGATCAATCACCCCACGACATCAATGATAGATAGTTTTCTGGAATCAGTCAATTTACCTGCTATCTCTGAGGAACAGAGAGATATAATTAATAGGCCGATCTCTACCTTAGAAGTTGAAAAAATTATTAAAGGCTTACCTCCCCATAAATCACCAGGAATTGATGGTTTTACAGCTGAGTACTATAAAACCTTTAAAGAAGTACTTACACCATGTTTAACTACATTATTTAATACAGTGGTTGCGGATGGGTATTTTCCAGAAGAAATGCTTAGGGCTATTAATATTACTATTCCTAAAGAGGGGAAGGCACCATCACACCCCCAAAATTTTAGACCTATATCACTATTAAATACTGATCTTAAAATTTTCGCTAAATTACTTGCAGTAAGACTCCAAGAATTTATACCATTCTTGGTTCATGGTGACCAAGTGGGATTTGTTAAAGGGCAGCAAGCCTCAGATGCAACCCGTCGCATGATTAACCTTTTGACAATTGCAGAAAATTCTAGAACACCAACAATATTTCTCGCATTAGATGCTGAGAAAGCCTTCGATAGAGTCCATTGGGGGTATCTGAGTGCAGTATTGCAGAAATTTGGGCTGAATGGTTTCATCTTCTCAGCTATTATGGCTTTATATACATACTCCTTGGCTCAGGTGTTTTTATCTGGTATGATGTCTTCTCCTTTCAACATAACGAATGGAACACGCCAAGGCTGTCCTTTATCCCCTACTCTTTTCACAATAATTATGGAACCCTTTGCACATACTATCAGACACAATGTTAATATACAAGGGATCCAAGTAGAGAACACATCACATGTTATAAGTTTATTTGCAGATGATGTGATTCTTTCACTGATAAATCCACTGATTTCACTTGACAACGTATTGCAAACGATTGAAGTATTTGGTGCTGTTAGTTATTATAAAATTAATGATGCAAAATGTAATATTTTACCTGTGGGTGTATCCTTAGCATTAAAAGAGCAAATCTCTAAGAAATTTCATTTTTGTTGGGCTAAAAACAGTGTTATATATTTGGGTATACACCTAACTCCCTCTTTTACTAATCTGATTAAGGTTAATTTCTTAACATTGGCTGAAGAGGTAAAGAAAGATATTCTTGGCTTAGCAAGAAGTAAAAAATATATAGATTCCAACACAACACAGATTCCTGTACCTTTACAATTTTTTGAGCTTCTTATACCAAATTTTAATATCCAAGCTTGGTATAACTCGGGATATAAATATCTCTCAGACTTACCACAATTTCACACTTTTATTAACCTATATAAGCTCTGTCAAATAAATCATCTACAGAAATCTCTTTCGGGAAAAGAAATTATGGTACCAACAGTCTTTTGGAATAGAAGCCAAAAGAGTAATCTACCGTGTTTCCCCGATTTTAGGACATCCCCATTAAGTAAGCCACCCCCGATTTTTAAAAAAATAATTAAAATAAGACACTC
>NC_092862.1:71816954-71845083 GCF_032062135.1 Pyxicephalus adspersus | reverse complement strand
AGGGCATATTTTGGCATTTCAAAAAATATAAGAGAGTGCCTTATAATCGGGGAAACAGGGTGGGAAAAGGAGGTATCTCTTTGTACTATAATTAAATTCAGAATAAGGGTGAATGGCGGAGAATCTATATTTTCTCTACTTGGGAGCAGGATTTACAAATGGTTTTTACTCTTTCCCAATGGAAAACTGCGATCAGCAATACCTCCAAGGCTTCTAAGGGTATCTCCCACTGGGAATCTTACCAGAAAATATTATATAGATGGTACAGAACACCACTTAGACTCTCTAAATTTGTACCACAATATTCTCCTATGTGTTGGAGGAAGTGTGGTGACTTAGGTACATATCTACATATGTTCTGGGAATGTAATAATATACGTACCTTTTGGAACTCTATTTTTGTACTAATCTCGAAAGTGACATGTTTCTTAACTAGTCCTAATGTGGCTTTGGCGTTACTTAATCTGGGAATGGAGCGTTTTCCATCTTCCCTGCTTATTATAGTCACACATATCTTGATTGCGGCCCGTCTTGCTATAGTTACCAAATGGAATTACCCTACAACACCCAATATCTCTGATATTGTATCAATGATACATACCAATTAATATTATGAACGTTCTTTGGCATATAGTCAATTCCAAGCTCTTAAATTTCATTCTAATTGGAAGATGTGGGAAAAGTTTTTTACCCACTTTAGTTCAATATAAACACCTGTAATATCACAATAACGCATTTATGTTTTATATAATGTTAACACTATCAGCCATTGTACTGTTGGTATTTTTCCTCTTTGTATATTCCTTTCTCTATTTTATACTTTAATTGCTATATGTGACTAGATGTCAATTATGTATATTCTTTGTTTTCCTATTGTATCTGTTTGTATATTTCTTGAAAATTTCAATAAAAATTATTCAAAAAAAAAAAAAAATTAGTGGATCTATCTGTAACTATAAATTAAATATGAAATTGGTCCATAATTACATATAAAAAATGGTGTATCTATGTTGAGGTGTAGAACATGATAATAAAGTTTAAACCACAATAATAATGACAGTAATTACGTTATGTTAATTATCATAAAGGTGTCAGAGTACTTATTCAGACTGTGTGCTAGTCATGGTGAGAGAGATGTCTCAAAAAGAGAAAGTGCACTAATAGTCTGAGGTAAGAGAAGGAGAGTATAATACACATTAATATTAGAAATATAGTCATCAATGCGAAGGGTTTTTCGCTTACTACTAGCTGTGGTAAAATAAAAAAGTAGGATATATGTGTAAATAGTAGATAATGCTGGTATTACAGGTAGTGATAATGGTTGGAGAGATATACTTATATAATTAGCATCCTGCTATTTAAAAGTGTTAAGGAATGTCCCATTTAAAAGGTATGTACGAATAAGGATATTGCCAAACATATAGCAGTGATAGGCATAAGGGTAATAATCTATATCAAGGTGAAAAACATAGGAAGAAAGAAGATCAGTACATGAAAAAAAATAGAGCTGGTGAGTTGTAGGTTGCAGCGTGCAGTTAAAACATACCTAACAATCTATATTATGTTTTGTGTATAATTATATATGTGTATATAATATGTTTAAATGCAGTCACTGAACAAACGTTCTCCACCAAGTCCCCTGAGGAAGCCCTAAGAGGCAAAACGCATCAGAACAAGAGATGTCCAACTGTTATAATTTCAGTAGGAATTTATTGTCTAGTTCATGGTCCAATCCCCCCCAAATATTTTGCAGCGGAGAGAGCAGTAAAACTTCTATATGCACACTTGAATTTTCATTTAATTTCATATTGCCGCAATTGAAATACCCTGGCTTTCTTTTCTTTGTTTTTTTTTTATGACAACTTTTTAATCAGACATTGGGCCTGATTTTGTTAAAACGCTATATATACACTTTCATCAGTGAACTTGTAATCCCACAAACCTGTAATGGATTTCTAAAAAGCCATTTGCTTTTTGTTGGCAAATGTTTTAAATCCTGGACCAGATCCATTCGAGGGTTACTAGTTTACGCAGGTTCACTGATGAAAGTGTATCTAGTCAAGCTTTGGAGAGTTGAAAAAGTCAGCCCCGTTGGGCCTGATTTCTTAAAGCTCTCCAATGCTGGAGAGAGTACACAGTACAGCTGGAGAGAGTACAACAGTGAAGCTGGGTGATCCAGCAAACCATTGAGTCAAGCTCAAATGTGTTTGAATCACAGAAGTTCCAAAATGGTTTAGAAAAATAATATATGAAAAAAGTTCAGTACATCAAAAAGAAAGCATATAACATAGTCCTAATAAACAAAAGGGACAGAAAAAAAATTAAAAAATCAAAATGAAAAAAAAATTGTTCCTAATCACATACAAAAAGAATTAGTAAAGAATACCCAATAACATGCAGGATTTTTGCTTGCACATGATTGGATTGATTGACCTCAGTAGGTTCACTAAAAAAATTTTGTGAAAATAATTCTCTTCTCACAAGTGGATACATTTTTGAGAAAATATGGATAATTTTCACAAATTTATTGTGTTGAAATTACAAGTTACAGGCAAAGCCCCTAATCATTGTATTGTCACCAAGTGAAAAAAAAATTTGTTTTTTTTTGTCAATTAAAGTGATAGTAGAGAAATACATTTTTAAAGCTACCTGACAACTTTTTAGAATAATTGATAAGTATTGTCACCATTATTACTGGGATCAATGACAGAGTAACCTCTAGGAATAAGATCTAATTAAAAAAAATTATTTCCTGATGCATTCTCTTGACTATATTTCAAATATTTTTAACCAAACCCCATTGTAAAACTATATTCAAGGCATTTCAATTCAAAAAGGCAAAATATTCAAAAAGTCAGCAGGTAGCTTTAAAAAATATTTAATTTGATTTTGATTCACAGAAAATCTGCTTTTTATCGTGCTTTGGACCATCCCCTCTATCCCTGTACAAAAGACTTTGTTAATGGAGAGTATGATGTTGCTAATGTATATGATAAAATTTGCATTTGGATGTGCATACGTAAAGTTAACTATTACAGTTTGCTATAAGCCACAAATGTTAATGGGGAGGTAAAGATTCAGCTTCTTACGCAGGTAGAAAGGGCTGCATGGGCTGGTACAGTTGTAATGATGAGTGATTTTAACTAGCTTAAAAATTGACTTACGTAATATCACTTCTGGAACAGTAAAATCACAGAAATATGTAAACTTTTGTAATACATTGTAATACAATTTCATGGTAGAGTTCACTGACGTACCAACGAAAAATGATGTTAAGATCCTAAAAACAAAAACCCACTGTATCTAATGTTTAGTGAGTCTTTAATGACTGGCTTAGTACCAATAGATTGGCACAACACTAATATGTTACCTATATTTAAAAAGGAATCATATCCTTTACTAAAATTTGATAAAGAACCACATCTGGTAAATCCAGACTAAGGCTATGTACGCACGTTAGATTTAGTCCCTGGAAACGATCTTTCACAATTGTTTTCAACAACAAAAGACCAAAAGATGAATGAATGAGCGCTGTATATGCAGCGCTATTGTGTTCTATGGAGAACAATGCTGTGCTCCCCTACCTTCACTTCTATTGGTGTCGTTCGTCCAGGGTGGATCCATGAACATTACCGGATGGCCGTTGTACACATATCAGATGTGTTTATGCATTATACATGGTAAGTATTTCCAGAAATATTTTGCCTAGCACAAAACAATAGTCAGACATCATATGGAATATGCTGTTCAATTTTGGACACCACCTCACAATAGGGATATTCCAGAACTGGAAACCATGATTTATAAAGCTGATCTGTGGGTTTAGGCTTCATTATATGTATTATTTTTTTAAATGTATTTTTTGGTTTAACTCAATGGACTTGTGTTCTACCTGACTAATTCTGTAACTATTCAATTAATGCCATTTTTAAAGTAATAATTTTTGCAATTTTTTAAAAGCAACTAATTTTTGTATGATGGTGAGGAAATTTAGGTGGTATATATCTTTGAGTGTACCTAGCATCAAAATTGCTAGGTATTTTCTGACTGGTATGGCCCATTTGAATGTAAAACTTGCTTGCAGTTGGTAAGGGGAGACCGGGAGTTCTGCTGCATGAAAAAGAAAGACAGAACCACCATCGGCCACGAGCAGTGACTATGTATCTTGCACAATGGGGGGAGGATTGCTTATATTAACAGTCTATGTGGTGGTTGCATTCATTTTCAATTTTCAGACTTAGAACAGTTTTTACAGGAAATACCTGCTGATTTTTTTTCAGCAATACACTGCCATACCTATGACATAACCAAGAAGCAAAAATGGTGTTATCCTCCTGAAACTAATCCAGTAATCCCCAACACTGTCATTACTGAAGATGAATAAAGGGATTGTAAGGAACTTACCCGTCCTGCGAGCCCGTGGCGTCCCTGGGGATCTCAGCCGCAGAGGGAGACGCCGCTGTAGCAGGCAGGATGGCCGAGGCTGCTGCTCTGCTCACAGCGTGTCTCTCTCTGCAGGCGGAGGGATCTGTCCTGGCCAAACTACTGTTCAGCCAGGCGGCATCCCTTGCATCCCTTCGGACATGGTTACTGAATCTCCTGCTCTCAGCACTCCTTTGCATGTGCAAAGTAGTGCACGTCCTAGGGGTGCTGTGGGAAGAGGTGCGCGTGCTACCATGCGTCCCTCTTGTACCCCCCGGGGGCGTGGCACTCGGCTGCATCGCCGCGGGGCGGGACATAGTTAGTTTGAATTTCCTGCGGCCAATCGGCCGCAGGGGATTCAGTTAGTCTCCTATCAGATGGCGCCAGGTGGCGCAAGGTCATTGGTCCTTTAAATGGTCATTGGCCATTTAAGGAGAGCCTGTCCTGTACACCATTGCCCGCTATAAGCCTCTGTGAACACAGTGTCCTTGGGTGCGTCCTTGTGTTGGTTTAAGTTTATCTCCTTTTGTCATCTCCTTAGCGACCTGGTCTGAACCTGACTCTGTTTGAACTCTGCCAGCTCTGACCTTGGATTGTTAATGACCTTTCTGCCAGCTGCCTGCCCTGACCTCGGATTGTTCTTGACCTGTCTTTGCCTTACCCTCTTGTACTTCGCTTGTTTGGACTTAAGCCTTGTCGTGCTTTATGACGTTGAATAAAGCTTGACTGAAGGATATCTGGAGTTGGTTGTGGTTTGTGTGCCCAGGCGCATTACAGGGATGTATTGTTAGGAGACGCTCTTGTGGCCGACAATTCCAGGCAGTGTACTACCGCAGTTAATCGTGCTCGGCCTATTCCCTCCAGCGGCGGAGCTTGCAGCAGCATAGGAGTTCAAGGAATTAGTGCTCTGCCCCTTGTTTCCCTTTAGCTGTGTTTTCCCTCCCAGCAATTACTAAACAGCATATATTAAATGTTTGATTTTGGTTTTATATACACTTGGATGTTGAAAATTGAGAGAGATGAAATGGTATACATTTTAAATAAATACATAGAATAGACAAAGAATCCACAATGTTATATAAAAAGACCAGCAGTAAGGTTGAATATATTTTTTCATTGTTCAAGCTAAAATTATGTTGTTAGCAATGTTGTCTCCAAAATGTTTCTCCCTTTCATATGTTGTTAATTGTTATCAAATAATAATGGTAGAGGCTGGAGTATTACAGTGCCCAGAGACCCTTGGAATATATCAGTATTTAAAGTATACTGTGATTAGGCACAGTGGTGGCTTTACATTGGAAGCATTTCATGCTGTGGGCAATTATTACAATCCAGAGTGCTAATTGCTTTTCGATTTGCAGACTGTGCTTCCAATAACCATTGCTGTGCACCTTGCCATGAACTGTCCTATAATGATACCTTGCCTGTATCAAAGGACAAAATCAGATATTGCAAGTTGGAAAATCAGCATTAAGTATTTAGGAAAAAAGAGCTATGTGGTTTAAAAGTGTTGGAATGCACTAATCCACTAATTTCAACTGACATTAACAAAGGCAACACAAATACAATGAACCTACATTTTTAAATGTTACAGAATACAAACTATAAATTTTAAATGTACATATTTTTACACATTTTCTTCTCAAGCATGCAATGTTACAGCATTTTACCATTACTGATATTCCATAGGAAATGTATATAGTGGTTTTGTATGTGCTCTGTTTTGTTATTAGGTCAGGAATAAAAATAGCAAAAAAACAAAAATGTTTGAAAAAACAAAAATAAGGTAAACATAATTATTGTGCATTGCAAATTAGTATGCAATCCTTTCCCCAGACAGCAGGTGGAAATCTTAGCTCACTTTCACACATTTCTAGTCTTTGCTTTATTTCTTTGTTGTGAAAGGCTTATTGTTTACACAGCTCCTAGCTCATGGGAGTGAATGATTCAGATAATTAACTTAACTCTTTCCCCCTCATCCTGAACAATTTCATCTTCTGCCTATTTACAGACAGTAAAGTTGATTAACTAAGGGAGTTGAAAATCTTAACACAGTAAACTGTGAATAATAATTATTCATTTATATGAAAAAATGAGAAATTCATGTTTACTCATTTATTCAGCACATATTGTAATTGGGTATTCAAAGTGAACTTTTGATTAGTCATGTTTGTTATGCTGACATAAGGTGTTTTTTTTTATTGTTTTAGGGTTTGCTTCATTTTATTTCTAACATTTATAAATATTAGGATTTTGCAAGTTTTTAATTTTAAGGATTTTTGCCAAATGTATGTATCAGCAAAACCAATAAACAAAGGTCTAACCCATGTTAAAGCTGTAGGTATACCCCTGTTAAAGGAACAAGGACTTTTTTGCTATAGATGGAGATTTTTTTGACTAATATGTGAGAACAATCAAATGTGGCTTTTGTTCTAAACATTCTACCTTCTGCATGTGTTTATAACAGTAAAAGTCCACATCACCCATATGGAAGTTTGCAGTATAACATAAATCTACATCACAGTGCCCCAATGATATTGAACAGAGTTGCCTCAATTTGGCTCATACCTTTGCCTGTTCAGGTATGGTCCCATATGCTTTGGTCCGGATGCATATGAAGCTGGACCAGCCTGGATACATGCTTCCTTCATGTCTGTCTTCGAAGATTGTTCCTAAACCTGACTTTCTTTTATGGAGCAACACCCACTAACACCCAGACTTCAATTTTTTTTTAGAAAAAGACATTGATCGAGTCAAATAAAGAACTTAAATCTACCCTTTTCCCTCTCTTAATCACTCAAGCTAACTCAAATGTGCTCTAGGTTGGATATACCCCACTCTACTAGAGATCCCTTTTTTGTATACATTTGGTAGCAGCCAATTCCTATTATTGTATATGTGGATCCTGATATGTCTGTTACAGCCCATGTTTTTTAATTTATAATTGTCATCATGTTTGCTAGTATCATGTATATTCCAAAAAATTATATGTTATATTATGCCCAGAAATTGAATGCTTTAAAGCTACATAGCCCCACATTTGACATTTTAATCACCCCCTGATGCAAGCATTTCACAAGAATCATACAGTAAACATACACTTGATCTTAGCCAAAAGGCCGAGAAGTGATTTACAGTAAAATATAGAATAGACAGGGTAGCTTTTATGTCAACTCATATGCAATCCATCACATTCCAGAGCACTTCATATCCTGGTTTGGCATGCTTGGAATGTAGAAAAATGGATAAGGAACCAAGGTTTTATAATCATCATGGATTCAGATGGTCTTCTATCTTTTACTGTCAGATGTGCTAATCCCAATAAAAAAACTTTATGGTTGAGTGGCCGTGGCTTTACATATGCCAGTAAAACCCCACAGAAAGGGGGAGATAGGATTTCTAATGATGAATATTCCATTTACAAGATAAATTGATGAAAAGATGAAAGACAAGATGAATTGCCTGCAGAGACATTTTTTAGAAGCTGGACGTTCATTTCTACACTTTCAATACAAGGAAGTTGACCATATACTTAAGCTCTGGAGAGCAGGCAGAATATACAATTGTGAAATGTGAGCTTTTCTGGATTCATATTTATTGTAACCATGGAGACTTGTTCATGACCATCTGTTTATGTAATTCCTCCTCTATGCTGACTGTGGAATGTATTGGACACTATAAAGTTACTTCCATGATGCTTACATTGTTTCTTGCCTGTTCCCTTTTGATATTCGACCCATACAGTTGTGTATTTAGCTTCACTAAGAGCACAGTGTACTTGAAACTGTCACTACTTTGTACGCTGAATCTCTACTAATAAATAGCAAAAAATGTGCTACAATCAAATGTATATTCAACTAGCAAAGAAAAAACTAATTTCTTGTGACCTTAGTCTCCCTTTTAGCTTCATTTGAAACTACAGGAGGATAGAAAACACACTTTTTGCTATTCTTTTATTTCTAGTATATGAAAAATGTCACCAGGAGGCAAAGTGAAAAGAGATTTCTCTAACAGACCCCCAACTGCCAGTAAAAACTGACAGGGTTTCTAATCCTTCCTCACTCTATACAAAACAAAAATTAAACATTTTGTCTTAATGTATTTTAATTTATTTTTGCATTTTCTGTTGTTGTAGAAATGACTGTATACATGCATGAAAACTTGTATTTTGGCAGTTAGTTTGACCTGGCAAGCTGAACCACTGAATATCTTCCAATATTTCTTGAGGTGATTTGTAGCATAATGTAAAACTCTAGTCATCTGCCATACTAATTAAAGTAGTGAAATTTAATTTATGTTATGCTGAATACAGTAAGAAAAATGCTTATATGAAATAGCACTGAATGTTCAAGGGAAAAAATGTGGCCTGGGGAGCCTGGATGGTTAAAGTCATCTGTATCCAGATTTTTGAAAAAACCTGTGGGCACAGAACTATATTTGCTGCCATGGCTGACTTGGTTTTACAGGTGTAAGCTTTAGGAGCTTCAATAGGAAAACTCAGTTAAACCTTATTTTTTATTAGTCGAATGCAGCCGGGCTGCATATACAATAATGAATATAGAAATCTTTTTACATTTTCTACACTGAAAAGTGCTGCACTAAGGGTTTAAATATCCTGTGCTGCCAACACTTACGATTGGTATATTAGTAAAAAATAGCCATAGTGCTCCCATACCTTCCTTTCAAAGTGCTACCTAAAAAAATTTACACTGCTTTTAAAGCTCAAGAGAGAGAGATGTCTTTTGCCGTTGCCAACTACACTTTTGCTCACTAGTGCTGCTTATGCAGTGCTCAACAGTATCACATTGTACATTAAATTAATTTAGTGTGTAATGAGCGATAGGGTCATTACAATGTATTGTAATTATGAAAGGACCTCTCAGAAGTTAATTTACTTTTATTCTTTATGAAATTACTATTAGTTTCTCTTGGTAATAGGATTGATAAATGCACGATTGTTTGCATTTTCTTATTTTTCCATATTGCAAGGTAAAACAATTGCATATGGAGGTCTTACATTTTTTAGATTTTTAGATATTTAGCCATTAAGTTTGCAGAAAATATGGGGCATATGTTTCACATTTGACATTACAGACCATTCTTGCTATATTTGATTAGTACATTTAAGCTTTTCAAGTGCACATAAGAACACCTGTGCATATAATATAAATAGATAAGGTAGGCATCTGAAGAATTAAGAGATCACAGAAAAAAAACATATAAAAGATAGTTTCTTAAACATGCAAATAGCAGCACAATGAAAGCATGGAGAGAAAATTGAGAAATTGAAGTTGCCATAGGTGAAAAGCACAAGCAGAATGCACTTTTTTTCCTTTAACTATCTCCATTTTGCACCCATTATTTGGAACACTAGATGGTGATATTTGTAGATGGGTGGAACAATAAACATTGGAATGTAAGCCTAGCAGAACACATTTTAATTAAAATTATGGTGGTTGAATTCAGCAACAACCCAAAATGTTCTGTACACTGTGACTGAAAGCTTTCTGCAATAAGTTGGTAGCTTTAAAGAAAAATATGACAGCTGTCTTTAATGGCTTTGCTACATGACACAATTATATTAAACCCTGTCACCATGTAATAATTGCATTCTTTTTTTTCATGGTAAGGTACAAATCTTTTTTCATGTAAATAAAGCATTGTCACATTTTATCACATGATGGGTAAATGTGTACATTCAAATACATTTCACTATGCTGGGCTCATGAGTTTGCTGCGAGCAGGCATCACAATGAATTCTAATGACCCTGTAAGAGAATGTACAGGATTGCTTGAGTACATGCACATATATCTGTACAGGACACATCCCCGCACGCATCCTTGTGCAAATGTATGCTTACACACCTGTATATGGTCACCAGCTTGGCTGTTTAAACACCTTCACTCCTCCATTGCTTAGTGGTCTTCGGCATATCCTGAGGCTTACACGACCCATTACCTCACTAACTTATTAAGATCTGGATTTGGCTTCTAGCCTGCCCCTTGGATTACCCCTGTTTTTTCACGTGGATTTGGATTTCCTGATTTGACCTTGGTTTGTTACTTGACTTTCTGTTTTCCTTTTTTTACCGCACTCACAAGACTGTTAACTCACAAGAGTTACTGGCCTCAGCCCGTAGTCTAACCCAGCTTCTAACTTCCATCCTATTCCTCACCTGTCAGCAACTTTCTGACCTCTGCCTGTTTCCTGACCTGCATCTGCTCACTGACCTGTGTTTCATTATTCTAGCAAGTTGTCACACTTGGCTACTTGTGAATATGCTCATTTATTGGCAATCAGGCTCCTCTTTGTCTCCATTACCTGGTTTTTGTAAACCACAGAGAGATGAGATAGTAGGCCCTGCATAGATTCATATATTTGGGATTTTATACTTTATATATACTAAAATCATTATTTCCTACATTTCCATGTCCACTTTAATGACAAAAGATTGTCTAGCAATGTCTCAAAACTGATTTTCATTTTTTTTTTTCATTTAGTTAATTTAGCTTGAATCCAAATTTCGTGTATCCACTATGTATACTGATCTCCAATAGATCAGCATTATTACATAACAGTCTAAGGTTGCATACACACAGTACATTTTTGTCCAATTATGCACCCAATCTCCTGATTTTGTTTCCTATTTACAGTCAGAAATATTATTAATATTATTATTATTATTATTATTATTATTAAACAGGATTTATAAAGTGCCATTATATTACCCAGCGCTGTACCTTAAATAGGGGTTGCAAATGACAGACTAATACAGACAGTGATACAGGAGGAGTGGACCCTGCCCTGAAGAGCTTACAATCTAGTAGGTGGGGGAATTTACACACAATAGGATGGGAGATATGTAGTGGTGGGAAGTACTGATGGTTTCAAAAGACAGAAGAAGATGGGTAGGCAAGTTTGAAAAAATAGATTTTGAGCACTCCTTAAATGAGCAGAAAGTAGGAGCAAGCCGAATAGGATGAGGAAGACCGATCCAGAGAGTTGGAGCAGCTCTAGAGAAGTCTTGTATCCGTGCGTGTGATGAGGTTATGAGTGAGGAAGTCATTAGTAGGTCATTGGAGGAGCGGAGAGAGCGGCTGGGGGAGTACTTTTTTACCAGGTCAGAAATGTAAGTGGGACAATAACTGTCGAGGGATTTGAAGGCAAAGCACAGGAGCTTGAATTTGATTCTAAGGTGAAATGGAAGCTAGTGTACAGATCTACAAAGAGACGCAGTGGAAGAGGAGTGGAGGGAAGGATGGATGAGTCTGGCTGCATGCATTTATAATAGATTGTAGAGGAGAGAGTCGGGTTAGTGGAATACCAGAGAGGAGGAGGTTACAGTAGTCAAGATGAGAGATGATAAGAGCATGAAAGTAACAGGACCTGAAAATGTTCTGAATATGGGAAGTAAATGAGAGGACAGAGTCAAAGGTGACACCAAGACAACGTGTCTGAGGGGAGAGCCGAATAACAGTGTTGTTAACAGTTTGAAATATGTCAGGGGGAGATTTGGAATTTGACTACCAAGAGAGGAGTTGTACAGAGAAAAGAGAACCAGTCCAAGGACTGACCCTTAGGGAAAACCAACAGGAAGGAGAGTTGTCGAGGAGGAATTACCATTGAAAGAAACTTGAAAGGAGCAGTCAGACAGTTAGCAAGCAAACCAAGAGATAACAGTGTTACTGATACCAATGGAGCACATGATTTGTATTAGAAGAGGGTGATCAACAGTGTCAAAAGCAGAGGAAAGATCAAGGAGAAGGAGCAGGGAAAAGTTGCCTTGAGACTTAGCTCTGATGAGGTCATTGGCCACTTTAGTAAGGGCTGTTTCAGTGGGATGGGCAGCTCGAAAGCCAGACTGGAGAGGGTCAAGGAGAGAGTTGGTGCTCGGGTAATCGGTAAGTCTTTTGTAAACAAGGCGTTCAAGAAGTTTGGATACATATGGGAGAGGGAGATAGGATGGTAGTTAGAGGTTAGGGAGGGGTCCAGTGAGGGTTTCTTTATGATAGGGAGAGTTATGGCATGTTTGAAAGCTGAGGCGTATTTACCAGTAGAAATGGAGAGGTGGAATAGTTCGGTCAGGGCAGGGGCCAGGGTGGAGGAAAGGGCATGGAGTAGATCAGAGGGAATTGGGTCAAGCGGACAGGTAGTAGATGGAGATGTTGAGAGAAGAGAGGAGACTTCGTCCACAGTAACAGGGATAAGGGAGGCCAGTGATTAATTACAGGTGGAAGGGCTGGGTATGGTTGGAGCGGCTCTTTGAGCAGAGACATCATGTCCGATTTTTTATATTAATTTATTTTATTTCTAAAGTAGGTGGCAATGCCTTGGGCAGAGAAGGATGTTGTGGGGGGAGCAGGTGTGGGGTTTAGGAGAGAGTCAATTGTTGAGAAGAGGTTGCGTGGGTTGGAAGCTTGAGAACAAATGACTGTGGATAAATAATTTTGCTTGGTGACAGTAAGCTCTGTGTTAAAGCTTTGTAGCTTGGCTTTCTAGTTCATGAAGTCAGCACTGAGGGCGGGGGTAGAGGAAGGTGGCAGGGGCAACTTTATCCAAAGCCAAGGAAAGAGAGTGGTTTAACACGGTGGCAGCTTCATCTGGGGAGGTGATTTTGGAGAGAGCGGAGATTGGGGACGCAAGGCAGTTTGAGAAAAGGTTGTGGTCAAGGTTATAGATATCTCTCTGCCATTGACCAGGTCTGGGATGTGGCAAGAGAGGGCAAGAGTTTGATAAGTTGAAAGTGATAAGGTTGTAGTCAGAATGGGGAAATGGTGAGTTGTCAGGGAGGATGAGTTTGCAGAGCTTTGAAAATACCAGGTCTAAAGTGTGTCCAGCTATGTGTGTGGGACCATTGATGTTCTGAGTGAGTCCAAATGAGGAGGTAATGGAGAGCAGTATGGCTGTGGAAGGATGGTTGGGTTCACCAATTGCAAAATTAAAGTCACCAAGGATGAGGGTGGACAGGTCATGGGCAAGAATGTGTGGGAGCCAGGATGCAAAGTTATCCAAAAATTGTTATACTTGGCCAGGGGGGGCAGTAGACAACAGCAACAATGAGGGGTAAGGGGCAAAAGAGACGGAAAGAGTGGACTTCAAAAGAGGCGAAAATGAGAGAGGGTGGGGTAGGAAGGACTCTGTATGTACAGTTAGGTGAGAGAAGAAGACCCACACCACACCCTACTTTGTTGCCAGGTCTAAGGGTATGTGTAAAGTGCAGGCTTCCATAGAAAAGAGCAGCAGCAGAGGCAGAGTCAGAGGAGGAAGGCCAAGTTTCACTGAGAGCCAGAAAGTTCACAGATTTGGAAAGGGGAAGGTTGTGTATGGAGGTTGATTTATTGCCAACATATTGGGAATTCCATAGACAGCCAGAGAGAGGGGGTAAGAATTTATGGGTAGGATGAATGGGTCAGAGGTTAGGAGAATGGAGTGTCTTGCTGAGAGTGTATGGAAGGGGGAGGCTGTGTGGGGGACCAGGGTTGGGTTAGATGTCACCAGAGAGTATCAGTAGAGTAAAAAGGTGCAGGAGCACAGGCAGAGGTAGCAAGGAGAGTGAAGGAGGAGAGAGACAATGAGTTATCAGACTGGGGAGTGCAGGGAGTAGTGCCAACAAAGAGAGAGAAGGGTGAATAATAGATTTTTACAGATAATTGTGAACCATAAGCATACATTAAACAATGTGGCAAACTGAAGTCCAAGAGAAGCAGTCCAGTAATATGGGTTCAACTGAGTCTTGTAAACTTGCTGAGTTCCAGGTGTGGGATATGATGATTCAGTCAAAGAGATGGTTTGATGAAATACCAATTCAGAATGGCAGCAGCAGAGGATGTGCTGGAGTCCAGATGGATAAATCAGTCCAAAGGCAGGAGATGAGAGTGGCAGAGTAAAATAGTATGTCCAAATCTGTTCCAATTCCCTGGATTAACTCCCATTGCACTTATAATTTGGCACTTAACATTTGGGCACGAGACCAGGGACCTAACGTGATCTTGCCTATTGTTTAAATGGTGCTTTGGGCCCTGATTATGGATGGACTGGTCAGAGTATAAGGAATTTGGGATATTGTTGAACCTGGGGAGGGGTTGGCAGGGCAATAAATATTAATGTGCACTCAGCTGGAACTAAGGGATACTGAACAAAGGGATACTGAACAGATAAATCTATGAGGAGATTAAAGTTGGTGCAATAAATTCATCTACAATGGGAGATGTAACATATACAATCAGATGAGGGTTGTAGGGGAAAACAATTGCATACACAGGGCTAAGATTTGGCAAAATGGGAGACGTACCTGTAGAAGCACATGAAGAAGGTGAATTCATCAGTGATATTAGTAGAGGATGATGATGATGATGATAATGATTATGATGGAATTCCCTGGAATAATTCCCATTGCACTTAAAATTTGCTCTATGCTCTAACAACACTATCATGTTGTTAGAGCATAAACATGCAAACTTATTTATGCTGGGCACAACAATGCCTATCATATTAGCTTTGATTTTACAATTACATTTGTAACCCCCCCCCCCCCACCTCCACGAACACGCACACATGTATTATTTGTATTATTAAAGAGTGTATGTCAAAATTATGCAGTGATAAATTTAGAAAATGTGGATGATAAAGCTGTGAACTCCCTATTCATGACTTAATCATGTTTTAATGTATTTGCTTCAATAATGCTTTGTGACACTCTCAAAAAGTGTGCTAACTCTTTGTTACATTTGGAAAACGAAGAAAAATTCAATATATTTTGAGAATTTGGCTGAATGAAAATGAAGTTACATGGGTATGAGTATGTAGTAATGAAGTTTTGTACCTAAGGAAACATAAAAAATGATAAATTAGTTCCATTTAGATTTTTGATTTTAGGAATGACTACTATATGGTGGCCTTATTAGCTCTTTTTCACAATAAAAATAATTTATACCTATTTATTTTCAAGCAAATCCCAGAATTACATTTCCTCTGGAATTACCATCAATTTGACATCAGATTTACTCTATGGCAATACACCTGGTTATAAATAATGTTCTGTACCATATAAATATAAAACTATCCAGACCATCAATCTAATTAATCAATAAAGAAAGCTAATATTAGCAGAACATATTGCCTTGCTATGTAAGTGGAATAGAACTTGCTGTGTTTTCATCCATAAGTGGTTCGATTTTGTCAGGTGTTTAATAATATACCACAGATTTGTTTAGTGCCAAATGGTTAGCCTTAAGCCAGCTGTACATTTTTTATTTTTGGACATACAGAAGTGAAAACAGCAACAATATCAGTCTCTACAGCAAAGCATTATATAAACATGCCATTTTCGACTTAGTTTAGTGTTCTGATTCTCTGCTTTTATCACTTTCTAAATCACTGATCCAGAATATGTATGTACCTGTAATGCAGCTAACACAACTTGCCACAGAGTTATCTACATGCTTATTTTAGGTGTGTGACAAACTACTAAAGCCAAAACGTCTGCTTTATGTATACCCACTCTCTCATTAAAGGTTCTGCCTCAAAAAATAGTCCTTCTCACTGTTCCAAGTAGAGGGGACTACACACTTTTTTGCCACTCTTACGTTTTGAGAAAACCAGATTTCAGAAGGCTATTTATGGATAGGTGGAGGGGCACATTTGCTGTTCCGGTTCCATTCCAAGAAGGCCCCAAACCCAATAAAAGGTCTGATTTAAATTTTAGGGGAATCCCACACTACTTTTTAAATAAATGAATGAAAGCATTAAGGCTTTGTAAATGTGGCTGGCCAACTATGTCTAATTGGTTGAGCCATACTCTGTCATGTATATGGTGTTGGCTGAACTTGCCTATGTCTTTAACTTTAGTGGGAATAAGGTTCAGCTACAAATCAATTCAAACATTGAGTTCAATTTGGGTGAACTGTCAGAGAACAAAAAAGAGAAAACCTCAACCAACATTTATTACCAGGAATGAATGGTATTACCAAATTCAGTTCATTGAAATGTCAATGTAAATGCAAATATAGGAAAAGGCTGAATACATTGTAGGTAATGGGCAAGCTGAAAATATGCTCATGTGCATTGTGACACATGCTTATAATTAATATGCATTAAAAATGTTAACATATGTTTTGATGCATTTCTTTAGGTTCAGTAAAAAGTGAATGTGGGGATTGCACAGATCAGAATCTATTTGGACAAATGTCAGTGGAATCCACCATAAGGCAATATTTCAGCAGACTTTCCACCACTGAATCAATTCCACAAACATGTGCCACTGATCCCTTATTTATTTTAGGCTCCACCACATAATTCCTGGGTGCTGGTCCAGCCGGTTGCATTGTGTCAAATCATTTTGAAAAGAAAACAAATCACCATACTCTTGGATGCAGCAGCTTTTCTTGTTTACTGAATAACATATAGTGCTCAAAGCATTTTTAGCTTAAAATATATCCTAATTTATTGTTCTAAATTCTACTTTCTTTATTTTAAGGATTCTGGTAGCCAGGAAATCTCTGTACACAGAAACAAAAATAGTAATAAAATGCACTTTTTGCACACCATATTTGTACTAATCATGAAATACGGTAATTGTATTCTATATCTAGCATATATAACAACTTTATTGCTAACAGCTGTTTGTGATAGCTGCTGTGCTCCAAAACAGACGTTACTTCCATTGAAATAAACACATTTAAACTTTAAAGACATCCCCTGGTGTTAAACAAACACGTTTGAGTACATTTAGATTAAGTCCTGTGCTGTTAAATATGTATTTCCTACTGTTACTGAGTGAATATTGCATATGCATTCATCTCTGTGTTCCTTTTGTGGTAATCAATTATTTAATCTAAAATACCACCTTTTCTTACAAAACACAGCATAATGGTGTAAAAAAAAAAGATAACTGCATCAATTGACAAACAACAGGAAAATGGGTAACACTTTGCATGCCTGTTGTGTGTGCAAATTTTAAATTAAGCAAACACATTTTCCATATGGTCTCCAATAGGAAAATATTTATAAGAAAGCACAAAGCTGCTGTTCCCTTGACTTACACTAATAAACAAATATGGTCTTGTTCTCAACACATACAGCCATATTTTGTTTTATATTTCATCTCTCAGTTTAAAAAAAGTTATCAACACATGTTTAGTTTGAAGGTTTAAATGACTGAATATATCAAAAATATTTAGGTAGGACCAGCTTAATTAGAACCACTTTTCTGATTAGTGATATTGCATTGCTTAAAGCTACATTTTTTTAAATAAAAAAGAATCCCCCACTTCATCCACATTTATCCACAGTTAAGGCAGAACTAGAATAAACATAAATAAAAAAAAAACTTTATTTCCTCAAAGCCCCCAATCCCTCCACACCTGGCATTGATTCGGTCCAGGATTCTTCCTTCATGCATGCGTGAGATCAGCACTTATTTTTTAATAACTGGAAAAGCCCCATGTGCGTATGCCTGAGATAGGTCATGCTAGGTCCGCTTAAATGGTGTTTTTTCCTTTAGTCTTGGCTAGTGTTTGGCAACTGTTCTTTATGCATCTGACTAGTCTTTTTGACACCACTAGTGTCAGGAGAATGTGCCCTAGTTCGGTTTTGACATGTAAAAGCTCATTAAATCTTACTTTGTGGTAAAACCCATTAAAGTGTACCTAAACTCAGAAATTTCACTTTACATAAAAGGGTAGACAACCCATTATGTAAAGTAAAAATTCTGTTGTTGTTTTTTTAAATGCAACACTCTTTTTTTTTTTTAAAAAAAAAGGGTGCAGCACCACCCCCCTAACTCTCGACCACCTAGGCGATTGAGAATGAATGGGAGCGCAAAGCCTCCCGGGCTACCTACGTCAGGCATCCCGGGAGGCTCTTGGGTGCTCCTTCTGCGCATGCCTGAGCATCTCAAGGAGCATTTTCGTGCAAACAGAAAAATTTGCCGATCTAACACATGCGCAGTGAGATAGGTAAATTTTTTTTTTCATCCATATGTCACCGGATCTCGCTCCTGGGTCAGGTGGCGTAGAATGAAGAACCAGAAAGAAGAGGAGAAGATGGCGGCACCTGGAGCACCGGCCCCGGGACAGATGTCGGCACAACGTGGGACCTGATGCAAGACACCGCCGGATGGATTGGTCTGCCCTGGGGGATTGAAGGTAAGTGTATTTTTTTGCCAGTTTTCACTTTATTTTCTCTTAAGGCTTAGTCTACAGTGTTTCCCCAGCGTTTCTCCCCTGATTACTCCTGCAGCCCTAGAGGAGCTGTAGTATGTGTTACAGATACAGAACATGTCACAGCTCCTCTAGGGCTGCGGGAGTAATCAGGGGAGCGGAGCATAGCAGAGCTCCGTTGAATGCTCTGCTCCCTGATTGGCTGAGGAAAGGGAAATCCTGATGATGCTTGAGCTGTCATCAGGGTTTCCTATTTCTCAGCCAATCACAGAGCACTAGAGATGAATGGGCACAAGTCTCCCCATTCATGCCTAGTGCTGAATGGCTGAGAAACGTAAAACCTCAGCCAATCACAGAGCACTAGGGGTGAATGGAGAAGCTTGTCCTCATTTAACCCCTAATGCCCTGTGATCCCTCACTGTCAGGACTGTCAGGTCCCAGGGCTGTGCTCATTGAAACCCTGGGAATCCTCCTGTCATTGGGATAACCTGTAAAAAAAAAAAAAGTTTTGTTACACAAACACACACATTTAATAAAATAAAATAAATTATAAAAAATAAATTAACATTAAAGCCTCGTCCAATTTTTTTAGACATATTTTAACCCTTTCAGGGAATGAGTAAAGGGTTTTATGTACCCCTGTACTCATTCTCTGAAAGGGTTAAAAGTAAAACTCTTATAAACGCTTATGTAAAATCACGTCAAATCGCGGCAATTCGCGGTAAAACGCGTCATAGACGTTTATAAAAGGTTTTTAGTGTTAAAGTTAAGCTTTAAAAGGCTTGTAAAAATGCATAAAAATGCATATAAATGTGATAGGAACGTTTATATGTGTTTTTAAAACTGTTCATGTTGACCCAGCCTTAACGGCTATTGGTGATGAATCTTGCATATTTATTTTCCTCTATTTGGGGTGAATGAATGGGAAGTTGTGCATGTTTGCTCATATATATATTAATATAAATGAGCTTAACAGTAAACATTACAAATACACAAATCCTTAAATTAACATTACTGTAGGTGCCCTACAGTTATAGGTATGGTATTTATTTTTCTATGGCAATATTAATAATAAAAAATATTGTGGGATCCCTCTTACATTTTATCTAGACTATTTTTGTCAGTAAGGTAGTTTGTGTGGCCAAAAAAAAAAAAAAAAAGAGGACAGCTCACAACTATAACAGTGAAAAATCTCAATATGTGCACATATGGATACACATTTTATTTATATAGCAAGATTGTCAGGAAAATAGATTGTCTTGTTATTAGGATCTACATGCCCCATCTTGAAAAACTAAAATTTTCTGAAAGTAACTTGTTTCTGTAAAGTAGTAGTAGTAAGTACTGTGTTTCCCTGAAAAATCAGACCTACCCTGAAAACAAACCCTAGCATGCTTATCATGCAAGGGGAAATGTAAGCCCTACCCCGAAAATAATTCCTATTGGCAGCTTCTTTGTGCAAGCTTCTTCGGTGAAAGCGGTCACATGGTACCTGGGGGAGGGATACCAAGAGAAGAGGACGTAAGTAGCCAGGATGCACACCGCGGGATCGAAGTACGGTATCAGTAGTGGTGAGTACTTTTGTTTTCTAACCAAATGCTGTAATGTATGTGTGTGTTCACATATGTAGGCATGTTCTGTATTGTGTGGGGGCACTATATAAGGTATGTGAGGGCACTATATTATGTGGGGGATGCATACCCCACATACCGTAATATGTGGGGGACATATGGAGAAATGATATTGTGTGGGGGCACAATTTTTTTCTGGGGGGCAATCAAAAGCTTTGCTGGAGGACTCGGCGATTTCTTCAGTAGTTACGCTTCTGGTAACTGTTATCGTTTTTGTTGCCACCCCTGTCTCATTTTTGTACATGAATAAATATACATTTTTGTACATGAGAAAAATAAGACATTCCCTGAAAATAGGCCCTAATGCAATTTTCAGAGGTAAAATTAATATAAGCCCCTGTCCTATTTTCGGGGAAACACAGTAGTAGTAAATGTTTTAAATGAAAAATCACCTATGTTCACTTTTGCATCTTTTTATTGTTTTAGAAAGATGCACAAAAATGTCAAACAAACCTCCCACTTACCCGACAAACTTCCACGCAATATACCTGATCATCTGTAAAATTCTCAAAAACATACTTGTTCAGCCCATTGAATCCTGTACTGTCTTCATGTAGCTCATCAATCTACAGCCGTATGCCTAGTTTTGCGCAGTCATCTTACTTGAAGTCCCTTTCTGCCAGTGCTCAAACTCACTTTGCGCATGTGCAAGATTGGCTACATCATTAGATGTCACTCCCCTAGCCCATCTCATCGTTCCTCCAATGACCTACTACTGACTTCCTTAATCATAACCTCATCACACACACGGCTCCAAGAGCTGCCCGAACTCTCTGGAATGGTCTTCCTCATGCTTTTCGGCTTGCTCCTACTTTCTGCTCATTTAAGAGCACTTAAAACCCATTTTTTCAAACTTGCCTACTCATTTTCTTCTGTCTTTTGAAACCATCACTACCTACCACAACTACATATCTCCCCTCTTATTGTGTGTTACTTCCCCCACCTCCTAGATTGTAAGCCTTTTGGGGCAGGGTCCTCTGCTCCTGTGTCACTGTCTGTATCTGTCTGTCATTTGCAGCCCCTATTTAATGTACATTGTTGCATAATATATTGGCACTATATAAATCCTGTTTAATATTAATAATAATATTATTAAAAATAATAATAATTTTCAATAAATATGTGTTACATTTTACACACAACAAACGTCATTAGAAGTCAATTCGCCTAAGTAAACATAGCACCTGATCTTGCACATACACAGAGCAAGATTGGACACCACTTTTTTTTAATCCTGCTACCCCATATGATGGGGTAATGTGGTATATGTATCCCAAGAGACTGTAGTATAATCCAGCAAGCACCATCGCCATGGCAGCGAACAGAAAATTAGAGGGGAAATATTAAACAGAATAAGTATCAAAACAAACAAAAAAAAAAGTTTATTTTTTTTAACTTACCCGGGGCCCTGCAATAAAAAAAAATTATTGGTAACAATGTGAATATAGTATTTTGACTTTAGATCTGTTTATACATTAATTAACCTAGCATGGAATATGAATTAGCATTGTTTACACTTAAATCATGTGCAATGCCTTATTCATTATATATTATACATACATTATACAGCAGCATGAACTCTACTCCTTTTTTAACAAGAACTGATAATAATAAGTTAATATTCACAGTGGTCCCTTTTAAGTAACAAAATAGTTCTTGATTTTTTTTTTCTTTGACAGAAACACTCTGGAAAACATCAATACACATTTAAAAAGCAATTTCATCTTAAAATATGTATTTTATCCAGATTGTGTTGTTGTCCTCTTTTTCCTAAATGTTTCAGGTCTACTATGACCAAGAGTAGTTTTTACATGTAAAATAATTCAAGAAGTTCCAATGAAATATTAGTTCATTAATGCTGAAATGCTCACTAACTCTGAGAGCCAAACCACTTTCAGATTACTGTGTCTAGACCAATTCAGTAAATTGGCTGCTATCACCTGCAGGGTCTTATTAGTTTTCTGTAGAGAGTCAATAAAGAGCATTTATGTGGATTTGACATCTTCCAGGTTTGAATGTCTTTGCTCAAACTGAGTAAAAAAATGTACATTTAAAATCTTCCATGTTCTTTAATTGCTGAAAAATATATTTCTGTTTACATTGCTAGCATGGAATTTTCCAGTTCTGTCTTATTTCTGCATCTATATCTTGCCTATTATAAAGGAACTAGTTTATTATTTTGTTTGGGGATGGGAAAACCAAGTCTGCACTTTACTAGCTTCAATGCTTGCATGTGTCTAAAAGAAATATATTTTTTTGTTAGTAGTAGTGGGCAAGAAACTGACATTTTTTTAAATTGAAACATAATAAATGTAACTTGTCAAACAAAATAATAATTGAACTAAATAAATGGTAGAATGTCACCAGGATACAATGTTAAAAATATGCAAATATGTATAAGAAAAAATAATTGCTGCCAGTAAAGCTAGAGTGGCAGTAATTCAATATCCTAGTACATTGGTGGTTGGTTGGTGGCTGGTTGTCTGTTTACGTTACTCTACAACAGTGGTCGCCAAACTTTTTTGACCTACGCATGTGTGGGGAGCCAACCAGCTCCGGACCCCGCATGTGTGGGGAGTCAAGAAACTTCCCCTATAGTGACGTCATGATGCCAGAACCTGCCCAATGTCCCATCGCAGGTATGCGTCTGTGATAGGAGAGTGGGCGAGTTGTGTCCAGAGACATGAGAATGAATAAACTTCTGCACGCCTGCATTATGTCATCCCAGCAAAGCCAATAAAGATAGCAGAAGATTGCAACAAGGTAATGAAGAAGAAAATCTATTGCAACACCCTGCGACTGAACAGGGACAGGTGAGCATAGCGGGGTTTAGTTCCACTTAAAGCTCAGAAACCCATTTTGTGGTATTAAGAAAGATCAGTTCTTTTCCAATTTGGGATACATGCACAGCACACATTGATAGCGGTGTAGCACATTGTGCCATGCAAATTTAAAACAAATCATACAGTGGTCAACATTTAAAAAAATATGTATGGACACCTCTTCAGATGTGCTAGGTGAATGACACCAAACTGAGATACTCTCAATTGTACTCAGATAATCTTCATTCTTCCAAATCCAGATCTGAGTAAAATCTTAAGTGCATTAAATCATGAAAAATGATTAAAGTATAACTCATGTATAAAAAAATAGAATCACTAATACATATTGGTGGCAAATATGAAGCAGGGGTTGCAAATGCATATCATTAATGCCCCCTGCACCACTGATATTCTGTAAAATAGAACCCTGTAACAATATAAGGATCCTGGGATATAGGGTTGCCCAGTTTCTCCTACTCTAAAACCAGCTATGAGTCTATTTAAAAAAAATTTTCATCAATGATTCAACCGTTACCTGAAATAAACATTTTATATTTTAATCAATTAGAAAAATGTATGAATCATCAACAAAAGTTGATATATACATTTTTAAAATAAATCCACTGTGGAAAATGTGTACATTTTTTTGGAAAAGCTGGGTCTTGTGAAAGAAACATTCAGAAATAGACCCTGTACTGTAAAATTATCAATATATGATAGGTTGATTTATTAAATTAGCACATTTAACAAACATTGTTTTTTTTCTCAATATAGTAGCACTACATTACATTAAATTTACTCTGTATTCTTTGCAGTATGATTAATAACATGTAACTGGATGCGAAAAACAATAATCAGCATTGTGCAATCATTTACAAAATGTTGAATAACATTTAACAAGTAACCTGCAGTATGTGTGCACACAAACACTTGTTTACTTAATACAAAATACTTAACACAATGTTGTTTTTGTATTTAAACTATTTGCAATAATAAACCTTTTGTAATGTTATTAAATACTGACTAAAATACAATCTGTCCTATTACACCAATACCACAAGCATACTAGATGAGATGAAAGCCTTAATTGGGCTCATGTTTGTGAGCACAATCTTCTGTGCAATTTCAGGAAATTTTTTTTTTAAAAATGCAGTTTGTCCAAAGCAATATAAGTAGACCGAAAGAGAAAATGTGAACTTTACAGTATTAGGGCAGGTGAGGATAGCTGTTAGAGCCGGAGGAAAGGACAATAATTATATTTGTGAAATCCTTAGTTTATTTTTACTGTATTTACTTTGGAAAACTTACACCAAAGCCAGTGGCTTCTTAATCACTCAAGATACATCTTTTACTCTTAGTAGGCTGACATCTGACATCTGCCTGTCTTGTCTAATTTGTGTTTGCTACTTGAGAAGCTGTTGTCTACAATAAATACATCTTACAGACTTGGCAGCTGTGTGTATGTATGTATTTATGATCTTTTGAATTAACTAATTAATTCTAATAAAAAAAAATAATTTACTGCTTTTTTATCTATATAGATGGATGTAGCGGTGAATTTATCACTCATCTTGGTATACTGGAAGTGGCATCAGTGTGACCTTTAATAAACACACTAATGTAACTGTATGTTTCCAAATATTTCAGTATCTATACTCCTTTTAAAGTTTTAAAACTTTGTTGGTATTAAGCCTTCAATGGTTCATTTCTTCATGTCCTACTTAGATACTTAGAGGAAGGCTCATATTAGAACGTAATAAAAAGCAAATGTTAATGAAGTGAATGACATGGATTCTCATTTTTAAAGTATTACAAAAATGTCCTATTAACCTCCCTAGCGGTTCATTTCTTTTATAAAGGTTTTATATGTCTAAAAGCGGTACATTGTTTTTCATGAAAATTTATTTTACAATATAATATAATAGTATGAGTATAATAAAGTTTGAAACACAAAACCATGTAAAAATAATAAATTGAATAAATAAAAAAAATCTATATATTAAAAAAATGTTTTTAATATTTTTTTTTTAATTTTTATTTTAAAATACACATTATACTCATACTATTATGTGTACTGTAAAATAATGGTTCTGAAAACAATGTACTGATTTTACACATATAAATCCAATGTATCACATTCAATACAGATATTTTGCATTGAATGCAATACAAATGGATTTTAAATTTCCCGCCCTGCCTTGCCAGCAACGTACACACGCACCGATGTCACCGGAAACTCCCCGGTGACTCATCAGATGCAGAAGCCGGCTGGAGGAAGAAGAAAGAACACAGAGATCACAGCGATGGACCGCATGAGACGCCGGCAGATCAGGTAAGGCTGTATTTACTAATACTTCCATAGGTTTACATACCCTGAGTGTGACTTGGGGTTACCGCTTTCATCATCTTTTTTCTACCCCGAGTCACACTTGGGGTTACCGCTAGGAAGGTTAATATAAAAATTTGAAAATGTAATTGAAATTTAAGCAACAATAAAGTTATTTTTAACCAATATTTTTGACATTAAACTACTGCATACAGTATTTATTTGTAAAACAAAATATAAAAAATTTGAAGACATCAACAATCATAAATTTGGTAGCAACTCTGCTCTAGACTAGACACACATAATGTTTTTTAGGTGGGGAGGGTTTTTTTCTTATGTGAAATGTTGATGGAGTAAAAAAATATAGCTAGGCAGGGATCCTGGAGACTAATTTGGCATCCACAGGCATTTTATTGTAGCTGTAATATTGTTTTGAGTTGCAGGAGACAAAAATTTAGATTCCTGCTAATTGTTTATGGCAGAGAATTTCATATAAAATTTACTATTTTTTCAGGGGAAATTAAAAAGGAAAATTGAATCTATGTTGTCAGATGCAACATAAATATGCTGACCAAGAAAAGCAATAATTAGTCCTTTAGAAAATCACCCCAAAATGTGATTTTTAAAACATATAAATATATGGAGCAAGTCCAGTACATCACTATATTGCTGCTGCTGTTTTAGCAAGCAACTTTAAAAATATGTTTATAATGAAGCTGCAGTATTTTTTGACGAAGAGTACCAAAAATTAGCAGAAATGGAATACGCTCCTTAGTGTCTATACCAGTGTTTTGTAACCAGGGTTCCTTCAAAGTTTGCTAGGAGTACTTTGAGCAATGAGCAGCTTGTGCATCTCAGGTCAGTTTACTGACCACCACACTAATGTACTGAGAGCTGTGGATATAGTAATTATAGCAAAGTTTACCTGAAGACCTGAAGGTTCCCCATGTTGAAAAGGTTGGGAAAGTCTGGTCTATACTGTCATGCGTTACACCACAACCTTTCGTGGTCTCCATTTTTCTCCGGCCAGTAAAACTTTGTAGTAACATTGCCAAAATTCTGCCACAACTTCACAAGTTATATGGAAACTTAAGGCAGACTTTAGGTGTTAAGTGCTTTTTTTTCTGTGTGACAATAACACTAGCAATAAAAATAAATTCAAACGAATATATCAGCTGAAGGTAAACAGCATAGTCTGTGATTTACTCTACATCATTAATTTGCTAATTTTAGAGCTGTACAGATAAATGTAAATTCAACTGAAGAAAAGGAGATTTAATTATGGCTTGATTATCTGACATAAATCTCAATAATGTACGCTTCCTATGTCATAAATTGTAAATTAACTGCCTGACAAAAGTTGAATGTTGTAATCATTTGTTTGCTGTGTAATTAATTCAAGACAATAAAAACACACAACTGATTTATTTTAAATCAGATTAGCTTTTTCTTGATACAAGCTAATTAAGTATTATTGTCAGTTTATATTCCACAAGTTAAAATAAAAATTTTACATTTTATATGTCAACTTTTTTATTATGATTAATTTTGCTTTATGTTTATTCAAGCAATCAAAAGTGATATACTAATTAGGACAACATGAATATGATATGATCTTTTTGTAGGAATAGAATTCTACATGCATTTAGTTATTTCATTTTTTTAATATAGTTAAAGTAAGTCACAGTTAAAATTTGATATTGCGTAGTAATGGTTAAGGATTAAGGGTGATCCTTAACACCGATATCTTATCAACCTCTGGCCAAACTGCTGTCAAATCACTCTGTGAACTTTTGATTGGTTGAGTGTTCTTGTTTATGTTAACTGAAGAAAGAGGAACAGAACAATATTGTGATTAAGGGCCCTCTAAACTTTGAATAATTTGATGCAATGAAGGTTTCTGCTTGTCTTCAAATACAGACCTGCAGATCATCTGCCAAAAAATAACTTAACCCGATGACTATCTTTCCATATCTATATAGGGATTATTGAAAACCATTTAGGTGTCTCCAAACATGGACAATGATGTTTAAAAACAAAGGTGCAAAAGATGGCAAATGTTAAAATATATACTATGTGGTAAAACAGTGTAACAGTTATAATGAAGTGGATATGAAATTTACCATTCACTGTAAGTGAATATATCTTAAGATACATGCACTAGGCGCATACACATGTAGCACATGCCATGTTTACTGTTTTTTCCTAATTATGTTCTATTTACTTTATAAATTGGGCATACACCACCAGTATCTGTGTCTATTCTGTGCCCCTTTATCATTGCTTCTATTACGAGTTCTTCTTCCATGTACTGAGCTGTAGGTGATGATCTGTTCAGATAACCATAGACAAGAATGTAATTCTGTCACTAAAATTATATATGAAGTTGTCCTACAATACTAAATATACCTAGGTAAAGGATAGAAATCCTAACCAGAAGTTGGGGAATATCTGTAACAGAGAAATACAACTTGCAACAATGAAAATTGTTATGAATCATTTGCCTATCAAAAAATATTTTGCCTTCAGTTGTTACAGAATTATCCTCACTTCCTGTCACTGCAAGACAACCTTTTTACCATAAACTCTGACTGCAGTAAATCCAACAGAAGTCCTAATTCTATCCCACTTTGTCTGAAAATAAAAAAAAAAAATATTTCAGTACAAGTATGTTTAACACCTAAACCTATGTGATAACATATTGCCCCTGATTCATCAAGCAGAATCGGATTATCGGTCGCGCATTCGTATTCGCGATCCGAAATCGT